>NW_026057579.1:21629425-21841878 GCF_023721935.1 Panthera uncia | reverse complement strand
TGGTGTGGGGGAGGTTGGGGGGGCTGGTGTGGGGGAGGTAGCGGGGTGGGGGGGAAATGTGGGGGAGGTGTGGGGTGGCTAGTGTGGGGGAGGTGTGGGGTGGCTGGTGTTGGTGGGGAGGCTGGTGTGGGGGAGGTTGCTGGGGGGGGGCTGGTGTGGGGGAGGTGTGGGTGGCTGGTGTGGGGGAGGTTGTGTCGGGGGAGGCTGGTGTGGGGGAGGCGTGCAGGGGCTGGCACTGCTGGGTTCTATCCCCACCCGGCCCCAGCCGCAGGCGCAGCTGAGGGGGAGGCTTTGGCTGGCTTCCACAGGTGGTCCCTGGAGAAGCTCGCGTCCTGCGAAGTGGTTTTCGCCCACCTGCTTATTGTTTCTCTTCTCTCTGGGAAGGTAAAAGCCTGTGTGATTCTCCTAAACTACCGGGCTGGGGCTGGGGGCGGGCAGGCCTCCTGTGGGGCCCCGCTGGCACAGGTGGTGTGTGCTGAGCGAGGAGATACCCCACAGACTGTGTGCCCTCACCTCACCCACAGGCCCCTGTGGGCCGGCTACCGGTGCGGGGTCCCTTCTGTCCGCACAAGGGCCCCTTCGGCCCCTCTGGCGGTGCTCAAGGGCTCTGTTGGCCCTTACATTCAAATCCTTTGTGCTACCTTCTTAAGCAGCTGCAGAGTCACTGCTTTTTCCTCTCAAATTCTCAAGCAGCTTAAAGAAGGCCTCTGGACTCCGGGTCCCTCAATGGAAAATGGCCTCAGGGATTTTGGAGTGTTTGATTCCCCCGCAGCTTGGTGGGTCTCTTACTGGTCATGATGTCAGTCCCCAGAGGCCGAGCCTGGGACAGGGAGGGGGCGTGCGTGGGAACCTCATCCAGCTCTTCACTAATGGGTTGGGGGCAGTGCTGAGTTGGAGCTTCTCGCCCTCCTGGGCTGTGGTTTGTGCTCAGGGACTCCCCCGAGCTCCTCCTCCAGCCTGGAGTGTCCTAGGCAGGTAGCCCAAGCACAGCCGTGCATCCCCTACCACCACCCTCCCCCATGGCCCAGTCTCCAGCAGGGATGCATAGAAAACAGCCCATCTTTGTCCTGAAGAATCATGGGAACTTTATTACAGACTTCCTCAAAAGGGTTGCCAGGGATCCCACACATCACATCCCCACGAAACATTCCCCGAATCTCTTTGGAGCCTCTTACCTGCTGGAAGTCTCCCAGTCCACACCACTGCTCACACCTCTCCCCTCCCATTCACCGTGCCTTTACTGTTGTGGCCCTCATGCGGCACTCACCTCCTTCCCAGCCCTCCACCCTTCCCACCCCCACAGGCCTGACTTTCCAGCCCCTCCACACACAGCTCGGTACAGGGCAGTCTGTGTCTTGTGGTAAAAGCAGCACCCACCACTCCTCCAGCCCAGGGTGGGTAGAACCAAGAGACTTCTAGCATGAACGCTCGGGACTTACTGTTGTTAAAAGTGGCAGATGCATTTGTTTCTAATTATGGATTTTAAAAGTCAGTAAGTGGCTATTTACATAGTTTGCCCTAAAATGGAACTTTGGCACCTTGGAGAGTGTGTGTGTGTGTGTGTGTGTGTGTGTGTGTGCGCGCATGTGTGTGAGTGTGCACGCATGTGTGTGTACATGTATCATGAGAGAAGGCATGCCTGGTGGAGATCAGGCAGCCATGCTCATGACTCAGTCACCAATTGGTTTATCACTCTGGTTCGCTTTGACTGCTCTATACTTTTAAATTGTTTTTATTAATTTGTCATATATGGTTTCATTTATAGCCAAAGTGGATCTCTTTGGTTATAAAAAGTGACAAAGACAGGAAACATAAAGAACATTTATGTTGAGCCACCCCAGGCTAATGAGGAGCCTAAGAATGATAATTCTGCAAATTTGCCTCAAAGGCATTTTTTCTAGATCCATAAGTTGTGCTTATCTGATCCAAGTTCTTATATAGGTCATCTAAATGTCTTCAGTACATTAAGTGAGAGGAAGAGAGAAGGAAATTGGCGGGGGGGGGGGGGTTGGGATGGGTACAGAAAATACAGAGATAATTTAACTAGCTTGTCTTTTCATTGATTGGAAAAAATGATTACCAGCAATGTGTTATTTTGAAGAACTTACAGCTCTCTCTGAATCCTACTTCACCTTATCATTAAGATAACATGAACATTACAAAAATAATGCAGTTGATTTTTCTTAAGCTCAAAATGTAAGAATTCTAAAGATCAGGTCACAAACAGTTTCCATCTATTTTTGAAGCTGATGCACATAATTAAGTTTCAATTATGTTTTAAATATATGTTGGTCCCAGAACCAAAATGTCGTTTTTTATTTGTCAACAAATCAGTCTTTCCTTGCACAACTAATTTAAAGGAAATGAAATGTTGTGTATAACTTGTTAAATGGAAAAATGTTGAAATGTGTCCTTATATATAATGAACGTTATTAAAAATCGTCTTTTAATGTTCATTTAATATAATCTTTGAATAATATACTCATATAAAATATTTAACTAAAAATCTTTTTTACTGTAAGCCATGCAAAAATGATAAAACGATTTTTTTAATTGTAGGGAGTTTGTGAAATTATAGATTACTGCGGATGAAGTTCATTAGTCAAACACAGGATTGGAAATGCTGATCTAGAGACACAAAACCCAGGAACTCACGGCAGGGAGCATGAGTGAGGGAAGAGAGGCCAGCTGCGGGCCATGAGGCTGAGGAGGGACCAGCCCCGTAGTTCGCGGCTTCTTCTGGGCTCTGGCAAATAACCTGCTCACTTCACACTTGCCAGAGGGCAGCCCCACACCAAAGCCAAAAGCTAGCCAGAGGCAAGGGTACTTTCCATTATTGCCTTTCCCTCTTCTTTCCTGAAATTAAGTCATGGAAAAGAGTGCATCCTTCAGAGATGGAAAACCCAAGCAGATAGCAGGACTGAGCCCCGTTTTTGTAGCCACCGATGAAGGATGTCTCCCCAGCAGCAGCCCCAAAAGGTGCATCCCGAGGCTAATCCTCAGCTAAGCTGCTTTGCTAGCTTGCCTTAGATTAGGCCAGGTGGACAGGATGCAGGTGACGTCATTTCCAAGAACTGGCTGTCACGTGACTTGGCTGGATAATAGCAGCTGGCATGATTCTGTCCCCAAACCATTTGTAAAAAAGCTTGGAGGACCCTGGGGCACTGGTCATCCAAGCCAGTTCTCTTTCTGTTTAGGGGACAAATGGGTGCTCACAGGTGGGAAGAGCTTGCCTGGGGCCTTGTGGTGGTCCTAGAGGGTCTCCTGTGTGCAGGGAATTCTCAAGAGCATTTGAGTTCAAGAGTATGCACCATGTAGAGAGTACTACTTACAGGAGGATTGTCCCCTTCTATGCCCTAGGAGATGGCCTTGGGCTCATCTTGGGAAGAGCTCTTGAGGGAGGGGCTGCAGGGACTAAACAGAAGGGGTATGTTCAGGACAGAGGAGTAACTTCAGTAATAGCAGAGACCATTCCACTGTGGTCTGGCTCTGTCGGTATTTTGTGACCCATCCTGCGGGAACATTTATTTGTATCTATTCCAGTTGGTTGACCTGCCACAGCCCATCCTCAAATGTATCAATCCAAGGTGCTATTATTTATGGAATCATTGACTCTCAAGCTCCCCAAGGGCTCCCCTGCCGAGTGACTTCCCAGCAGCTGCTGGGCGTCTCCAGGGGCAGGAGCATGCTGCCCACACGGCTGTCCATTCCTTCAGACACAGCCTCCTCCACCAGCTTGTCCCCTGTGGCTCTGGTTCTCTCTGCCCCTTGGGGTCACCCAGCACATGCCATAGGATGGCCTTTTGGATGTGTGCAGATGGGAATGAGACCCTCCCCATTGCTGCAAATGAACTCCAGGGCAGCAACAACACCCCCCTCCCCTGCTCTTCACTCAAACTCTTCACGACCTCTTAGCTTCCCAGTCACCTGTCTCTAAATGGGCTGTAGTTTGTCCACATCCCACAGAAAGCGTGGCCTGAGATCCAAATGCAGTGCTTGGAGCGATAACCAGGACCGCAAAGGGCACGGTTGCCAGCTCTTTGTGCCAGGATCTCAATGAACAGCTGGGCCTAGTTACAGCTGACAGCTCTTCTGGAAGCTTCTGTGTTCCAGTGGGGGCGATGCAGTTTGGCACGGGGGTAGGGTGCACATGAGGGGCAGTAGAATCTAACCTCTGAAAAGGACTGCATGTGTCGTTCAGAAAGAACATTTCTTTGCAAGGCCTGTTTCTGTTCTAACCAGAAAAGTAATGTCACCTTTTTACAGGGGGACACGGACTTGAGGTGTTAAATGACTTATTTAATGATACCCAGGCCTCTTGATCAGGCACTCCACGGGCCAGGTGACCGACTGCCAGAGCACCTCTGAATGTCCCTCCTCCTTCCCAAACCCCAGGACCTAACTGGAGCTCAGGGTCCTTTAAATTTCACAAAAAGGGGCCAGCTAATTACGCAGCAGGATCATCATGCGTGTAGCTCGATCGCGGGTCCTGTCGATCATTCCAAATACTTTCACAGTGTTCTATATTTACACCAAAATGGAGGCAAACGTCACAGTATGGCGTTATCACAGGAAATGAATGAATCTGTCAAAAATCACTCTTTACTGAGTAACTCCTTTAACCCGAGTCAGGAAAGTCTATCACAGTGGGAAGCTGTGCTCTGGATGATGTATCCTGATGAAAAGTTGGTACTGGTGCAAATGCCATGTTTAAAACTTCTGGGTATTAATAGTAACTTCGCGTTCTGTGTGAAGTGCAGGGGGGTGGCCTGCCCTGAGTGGCCACATACATGTTTATTAGTTTGTAACCTTCCCCGGCGGCGGTCCATCATCACGGCAAAAAATTGCAACCTGTCAGTGCCTGCGGACAGTCACGTTAAAAATGGCTTTGAGGGAGAGATGGCTCATGCGGTCAGGCATTTTGGTGTCACACTCAATTGGCTAAACATAGTCATTTTGAGTTCTATTATTGACTAATTTGGGTAATTCACCTACTGGGAAATATTTAAAGATAAAAATGTAAAATCCTGTTGGTTCACGAGTAAGGTCTTTGATGTCAGTTTTGTGACATATTTTTAAACACTGGAAGCTATTCTGCAGGAATAGTCTGGCGTGTTGTAGTTAAGTAAAACAATGTGGGGAGCCCATCAGCTGTCTGTCTGCCCATCTTCCTGCGCTCACGGAGGCTCCGATCAGGGCAGCTATTTTATACCTGGGCGGTTCCAGTTTAATAGAGAATGCCATTAACAAGCGTGCCGGAGTGTGTCCCTGTCTGGAGCCTTGATTAGCCATCAGCATGCTCGCGAGCTCGTTTCTTGATTGGTGTGGAAATGTGTCACACCCTGATGAAGCGTGGCAGGCCGTCACCGCTGATGGATTAATGACAGCACCTGCCACCCGGCCTCACCCACGACAGCAGCCATCCAGAGGAAAGAGTTTGGAGCTGTGTCTGCAGGAGGCCTGGGAGTGGTGAGGTGGGTGGCTTCCAGAAGTCTGCGTGGGCAGAAGTGGAAAGGAACAGAGTCACCTGGGACAGGCTGCTGTGTCTTTTCCTGTCCCCTGCATGTAGCTCTGGGAGCTTGAGGCCCGTGTAGCCCTAGAAATGTTTTTGAGGTGTTTAGGGTCTGACGCGGGCATAGGATTTTTCTAGTTTGACCCAACGTCCATCTGTTTTGCCTGGCATTCCATAATTGCTTTAACCTGTCTTATGAGGGGCATACATGTCCCGTCTCCTCTATGTACCCACACCAACAATGACCACACACTGACTGTGTGCAGCCAGCATTGCCAGAGTGCATCTGGGTTATAATTCTCTTTGGGTCAAGAAGGGCAGCCTTCTCTTCCTCCCACACCCCTCACACATATTATATTATGTTACCTGGGCTGAGATTCACGCTCAGTACAAACAGGAATGTGTGGCTGAGTTTGGGTGATGAGACCCCTCTCGCGCTCAAACCCAGGAGCTCAGGATACCATGGAGCTTTCACAAGATGCAAGGAATGGTCTCAGGGATTTGGCTCCCCTAACAGAACTGACCCTCCAAATACTTTTTGGTATTCAGTTTCCAAATGTCCCACTTTCCCCTTAGGGCACCTCTCCAGACAGTCCATGAAAAGCTCTGTGCTCCTTCTCTGAGCCCAGGCTTGAGACAGGCTGGGCTCTGGGTTCTGTCCCTGACTCTGGTGCTAACTAAAGGTATGACCTTGCTTGGGCAAATGTCTTCCCCTCTTTGGGCCTTGGCTTCCCCCTTGTGCACAACAAGGGGCTTGGAACAAATGAGCAGTTCTTTGAGTTAACAATTATGAATATTCACCTCTCCCCAGTGTAAGCCTGCACTTGGCACATGTGTGCAAGTGCGTGCACACGCGCACACACACACACGCACACACATGCACACACACACGCTCAGCTGGTCCTGATCCCTCACTGATGAACTGAAGAACTATCCTCCCCATGTGAGCCCCTTCTATGCAGCCCTGGAGTGGTGGCTGCTGGCACGGGGGTCTGGGCCCCCACATGTCCTGCCGAGGTGTGCTTCTTGCCAGGTAAACCGCTGTCCGGCCCTGAAGGATAGAGCAGGCTCCAAATGTGGGCTCTCGCTGTCCTATATTATTGGGGTTGTTTGATTTAGAAGTATCATAACTGCCCCTCAACAGTTTAGAAAATAGAGATGAGAAGAAGGAAATCAACAGCTACCACCCTCATTTTGTAAGTTTCCTTCTCATGACTTTTCAAATGGGTATAATTTTTTCATGCTTGTACTAGGCACCTGATACATATTCACTACTTGAGTCTTTGCAACAATCCTTCTGGGGACGAATGAACAGATCCCGTTTTATGAAAGAGAAAACTGGGGTTGAGTGGGTTGTTGAGGGTACTCAGCTGCTAGGATTCAAGTCCCGGCCTTGTGATCCCAGACTCTCCCCCGCCCTCTGTTCTCAAATACCACCCGTATGAGAATCACCTGGAAGGCTGGTCAGAACATAAATAAGGAGGCCCACCTCGACAGCTCGGATTCAGTTGAGATTCTGCCTCTCTAACAAACTCCCACATGATGCTGCTACTGCTGCTGGCCCGTGAACCACACTTTGAAAACCAGTGTACTGTTCTCTGCTTCTTTACATAGACCTAGTTCCTGGTTTCCTACTCCTTCAGAAAGCACTGCCCTAGGTGGCTGTTTAACTTCGCAAACATCACTTTCTATAGCTGCATGGTATGCTGCGTGTTCTTTAAAAGAAACCTGTTGATTATCTGATGCTTTAGAATTCATAAACCATGCCTTCTTCAGCTCAGAACCCTGGAAAACCCCACACAGTTGCGTCCCTCCCTGAGAAGGGCTCTTGGGGCCCTCAAGCTGGTGCAAAAGTGACAGTACTTTGGGTCATTACATCAGCGCCCAATGCCATTTCCAGTTAGCTAAATCCAACCCATTATTCAAAGCACAATTCAGCCTTCACCTCCACCAGGCAGCCTACCTTGCATATACCAAACCATAGGGATCTCTTTGCTGAGAACAGTAACATGCTGCTGTGGTTGATGGCCTAGGTTAGAGCCTGGGAATGAATTTTGTCTCTTCTAAAAAGTGACCCTCAGGGGGCCTGGGTGGCTCAGTCGGTTAGGCGGCCGACTTCGGCTCAGGTCATGATCTCACGGTCCATGAGTTCGAGCCCCGCATCAGGCTCTGTGCTGACAGCTCGGAGCCTGGAGCCTGTTTCGGATTCTGTGTCTCCCTGTCTCTGACCCTCCCCTGTTCATGCTCTGTCTCTCCCTGTCTCAAAAATAAATAAAACGTTAAAATTGTTTTTTAAATAAAAAGTGACCTTCAAATCCCAGAGCCACAGACCATCAGCCCTGCAAATCCCTTGGAGGATGTTTGGTCTGGACTCCTCATTGTATAGATGATGAAACTGAGGCCCAGAGGCAAAGAGAATTGTTCCTGGTCACACACAGAACTGTCCCTGTAAAACTCCATTTTGAATTAACTCATTACAACTCTGGATTTGTTTTTTGACCTTACAACCTATTTACAATTACCTCTTAAAATGACTTCCTAGAGGTGCCTGAGTAGCCTCGTCAGTTAAGCGTCCAACTCTTGATTTCGCCTCAGATCATAATCTCACCATTTGTGAGGTCAAGCCCCGAGTCGGTCTCTATGCTGACAGCACAGAACCTGCTTGGGATTCTCTCTCTCCCTCTCTCTCTGCCCCTCTCCCATGGGCTTGTGTGCACACACTCGCATGTGCACACATTCTCTCTCAAAATAAATAAACTTTAAAATAAAATAAATAAAATAAAATAAAATAAAATAAAATAAAATAAAATAAAATAAAATGACTTTCTAGATACAGACTTGAGAAGCATACAGACTTGAGACAGTGGTTTAGCAGCTATCCCTCCCCACCTGCCATGCAACCTGGGGAGGCTTCTGGAGAACCACTGCCACAGTATTGCCTAAAGGCTTTCTAGCACCTGTGTGGGTAGCTGCTGGAGAAGGCACCAGATTTTGGATTCTGTTCCAAACAGTTACAAGGGGTCCCCTGGAGCCAAGACACCCTTGGCTCTTCTGACCCTCCAGGGGCCAGAGTTGGGTTTACAGGTGCCCTGGAGTTTGCAGATGGGTCCTTTTTGTAAACGTGTGTGATCTGTGTGCACAGCCCAGGGTGGAGAGCCGCAATGGGGTGAATAATGTGGAAGAAAGCCACAGCTGGTCTTTCTCCGTGGGAGGGAAATATGCCTGGAGGCTTCTGTTTTTATTATCTAACAAGTGTATTTTCTCTGAAGCGGGCTCAAAATGGGGTGAGAATAATTACTCCCTGCAGCCCCACCACCACCTCCTCTTGGGGGACCACTACGAAGGGCTCCTGGCTGGTCTTGCCCCCCTTCACCAGCAGCAATTTCTCTGTTGGTGCCATGAATACAGATGGTGGAAGATTATTCTTCATTTCAAACTGACCCTTTTTCTTATTACAAAAACAATATATGTTCATTATTTAAAAAATCAGAAAATAGGAACAAAAAAGAAGTGAATGAAAATACTTCGTTATACCACCTACCCCAAAGATAACCACACTATAAAACTATAGGTATCAATTCCAGATTATCTTTTCTCTTTTTCCTCATTCTTTCATTTAAGGTTTTTATGGATGTATAAACATGCTATTTAGTGTTACAGGGTGTGGTTTTTTTTCACCATAAGTGAAATCATGCTTATGCATATCATAACCTGTTTTTTTTTTCACTTAGAGTATCTCAGGCAGCTTTCCACGTCAGTGCTTGAATATCTAACTCATCCTTGTTAAATAGCATTCAATAATTCATAATGCTAAAGCATTGATTTATGCAGTCCTCTTTTGTTGGCTATTTAAATTATTTTCAAACTTTCCTTGTGAACAATGCACACATCTTTGTGTACTGCCCAGTTACCTCATTAGTTCATTGGCTATTTTTTAAATGGTGAACCTTCTTTATTCATCCATTCAAGCAGATATTTACCAAACTCCTGCTAAGGACCAGCCATTGTGCACATGCTGGGGCTACGATATTGCACAGGAGGACCAGATCCCTACCTTTGCACTTCCAGAAAGGGCACGCGGTTCGTAAATAAGAAATAAGTAAATTTTAAAAACCACTGCAGCTTGTGGGAACTGCTCTACTAAACCGACAGGGTGATGTGTTGGAGGGATTGAGAGAGGAGGCCGGGCCGCTTCCGTGGATGGGAGGTCAGAGGAAGACTCTCTGAGGAGGTGTGTTTGAACAAGACCTGCAAGAGAAAAAGCCAGGGCTGAGCAAGATGAACAGGGACTGAGGCAGGAGGAGCTGGTATGGCTGAGGAATGGAAAGGAGCCAGGGGATAACAGGCTGAAGAAGAGGCTGGAGAAGGGGGAGGGACCAGAGCCCTTGGGACCCCATGGGCTGCAGTCACTATGTAGATTTCATTCTGGGAACCATGTGACATGGCGGTGGCAGGGTTGGGGGGAAGAAGGGACAGGAAAGGCATTGAGATTTATTTGGAGCTGGAACCTACAGGGTGTTGAGGAGGATGTAGGGGGATGGGGCAAGGAAAGAGAAAAATCAAAGGAGACTTCTGGGTTCATCCTGAGGAGCCCGGTGCTGCCTCCTTGACAATTTCTGGAGTGAGTGCCCCAACCCGTCCAGGGAAAGCCTCCTTCCCCCTGGCCAGCACCCTCAGCAGGGAGAGTGCCCGTGGATGTGCCCACATTTTCCTCTTCTGCAAAGTCTCTCTAGCCCCTTGGAGGATGGACGTCTATGCTAGTCCTGAGTCTCCAACAGCAGAAGGGTTAGCTCTGTGACAAGAAAATCCTACAAAGCATGTACTTAAATCTCTTTACAAAGCTGCCAGGACACCTGAGTTATGGGGACTAGAGATCCATTAGGATGTTGCCCTGGATCCTGTTGTTCCAAAACTCCCTCCCCTAGGAGGGAGTGTGGGGCTGGGGGAGTGGGGGTGCAGAGTGGAGGCCAGAAGCCATTTGCAGTGCTGTCTTGGGTGCCCGGGCACCCAGAGGATTAGGACAGGGAATAGCCTGCATCCCTGGCAGTAGCTAGGAAGAGAAGGGCGCCGATAGGAGGCACCTCACAGAGGCAAATAGATTCCCAGTCTGATTTCACAAACTAATAATGGGATCTTTTCACAAAGTGAAAAATGTCCAGTAAATGTTCTCCGTCTCAGAGGTTGTCTGTGGTGGGGTGTGTGTGAGTGTGTAGTCTTTTAAATAAGCCAGGCCTGTGGCTCATGTTCCAAACTCTGTGCTTTGACAAGGCAACGAGCCATGGTTTTGTTCTGTGGGAGAGCAAGGCTTGTCCACCCCTTGCGGTCAGGTGAGGGCACCAATCAAGAATACAGCCCTAATTGGAACTTCAGGCAGTCGTAACGTATAGTTCTGGAGTGGACTGAACTTCTCCTGATTTTGTGCTTGGGCCTTTTAGACAGGAAGGAAGAAAGAGAGTAATGGAGAGATTGAGATTCCTTCCCCCAGGCCATTTCTGGTGAACCAGTTACTGGGGTTTTATACACATTTTTACAAAAGGACAAATATGTGGGTCAGATGAAGTGGCTTTGCAGGGGGCTGGGTTTTGACATGCTGTAAATAGTTGTCCATAATGGGGTGAGACTGGCTACGCTGAGCCATTACTGTGATTAAATCCCCAGCCTCCTCGGGGCCCATTGGCTACCGGTCAGGCTGTGAGCCGCACACAAATGCTCTGTCGTCATGTGGCCTGTGCCTGTCAAGGCCTGGGGCAGGAGTAGCCGGTGTCCGTGGAAATGGGCTGAGGGAGGATCTGGGAAGCAGAGAGGAAGTCCAGGCTGGGGCTGGCTGAGGGGACTTAGTGGTGTTGTCATAAGCAAGCCCCATCCCCTGCCTTCACATCGTCCCATAGCTCAATGCAGGCCAGTGTGAGGTAGAAGCTGAGTGTGATGGAAGGATGAGGACATGATTAACTCACTGGGGAAAGCACCCCAAAGGTGGCAGCATTTCAGTGTGGCCTTGGGAATGGGGCATGTCAACAGCTATGGCAGAATGGTGAGGTGCCTTCTGGGTAGTGGGAACCGCATGCCCAATGGCATAGAGGCATGAATGCATGGTGAGCAGTGAAGGCACAGAATGCAAGGTTGATAGGTGACAGGTATTGGGACACCACACTGGAGACGTAGACTGGGTCATATTTTGAATGATCTTGAAGGCCATCCTTCAGGCTACAGGAGCCCCTGGAGGGTTTTGTGCATATGAGTGAAGGCATCACGTTAGAAAGATGCTTTGTCAAATGAAGGCGGTGGCTAGGCTGGATGGGAGAGAAGTTACATGCCATTGAGAGACATAGCTTCCAAGGGGACATGACGATCCTTAACAGGACAATCCTAGTGGTCGTGGCAAAGAATCAGCAGGGCTAGGGAATCCTTTTGGGTGACATGGTGAAGGACAAGTCAAGTTCAACTCCCAAGTTTGGGAAATAAGTGGCTGTTGCACATAAATCAATTTTCTACTCCACTGAGTTTATTCATTTAAGTGCCCATACTTAAATTAACTCTTTTTGGAAGAACTCTTTCTAACTAGTGACCACTGAACATCACCCTCTGTGTTTTTAAGCAAAGGAAGTAGAACATAATGTTTTAACCAGTTTGAGGAGACCATTGCTATGAATAGTGTAACTGCCCTCTTTGTCACATGCCTCAAGGCCTGTGGAGGTGTTTGGGACCCTTTGCCCCAGCACTGAATAGCCCCAGGCAATTGTACTTGGCTAGTTCTGGGTCTTCTATTTAAAAAGAAAGAAAAAAAGCAATTGCCTCCTCCCTGTTCTTCCCTTCTTTGCTTCCAGCTGTTATTTCTCAGTTGTAGAGTTTTTAAGACATGCATTCTCCCACTATTTCTAATCTTCTACCCACAACTCTTCCTAAAATAAACTACACGGCCATTGTCATGGTTGTTTCCCTCGTTAACTGGCGGGTTCCTTCCATTACTTCTACTTGCATAGGTTTACTGCAGACGACTGAGCTCTGAGTCCACTGGGCTGTTTTCGTTTTCCTTTGGTGTTACCCACAGTGCCTAGCACTGAGCTGAGCACGTTGTCCATACCCCGTAAACATCTATGGATTTAAGAGATGCAAATAGCCTTCTGTTTATTTTTTCCCCCCATCATCAAAGGAGTCTACCTTTAGTCCCTTGAAAGCTGCAGTTACAAAGCCATGTGGAGAGCCGGTTTTTCTTCCCTTCAGATGTGGTGTTAATTATTTCGCTATTGCCTGCAGCACTGTGGAAGTCTGTGCTTCAGCAGCCTAATAGCACTGCCTTTCCTCATTGTCTGTGGACTTAGGCACCAAGGGCAGCCCAGAGAAAAGCAGATGAGTCGCAGGTGTGGATCTGCTGGGCGGCTCTCGTCGCTAGCTGTACAAAGCCACAGGTGTGCGTTGAGCGCTGCGAAGCAGGAAGAGGAGCCTTGATGATTTTGAGGGTCTCGGGTCAAGTTAGTTACCTGCAGACCTGAAAATGCTTTGGAGATGCAGCCAGCCTTCCACAGCCATGGGGAAAATGAGAGTGATTTCTGCTGTTTGCTGTTGGGGCACCATTTAAGTCCATGTCTTGCTAGGTCAACATTTTCATGCCCGGAGCTATAAATTAAAAATATGCCTTAGATTTGGGTGCCATTTCTCTGACTAGAAGCTGGGTCTGTGTATTCCTTTGCGGTTGCTAGGAGCATTGTAGACCAGAAGGAAGGGGAGTGGAGGATGAATGATTTTAAGCATATTTTCCAAGAGGAATGAAACTGTAAACACAAATTCTCACAGACCAGAAAGTAACTGGTTTCCACCCACTGTAGCAAAAGCTCATTGCAAGATCAAGACTCTCTGAAAATCAATCCCCCGCGCTATGGCTCAGCTGGGTCGCTGGCTCAATTGAAATTCCTGGTTCAGCAGAATGTGTGGGCAAGGTATAGTAAGTAGGCCAAGTCTATGCAAACCAGCCTCTGAATTGGTTATTTAAAACAACAGACTTGGGTGACATCAACAGTCATCCTAATCTAGTTCATCTGGGAGCAGCACTTTATACCAGAAACTCATTTAATGCCATGAGATTGAGGTTGGTTTCAGATTGCTATTGCCGTTGTGAAAATTCTTCGGTATTCTGCCCACACCCGCCCCTTTATTTTAACATGGTCCTTCGCATGGATAAATTGGCTTCCCTCTTGCTAGAGAGACGAGGGGAAAAGGCACTGTCTTTTCTGTAGGTGACATGGTTTTATTTTCACAGGTTCAGAAAGAGCTTAATGGAACACAAGCTCTTCTATCGAATTATTACCGTAAAGAGGGTTGCTGAATTCTAAACCCAAAGTCAACACTTTTGACATATGTTCTCCAGCATTTAACTGGCTTATAGCAAACATCCTGTCTCAGTTTATATCTCACTAGGCAAAAATCCAGACCGAATTTAGTGGCTTAAAAGAACAACAGTCATCATTTGCTTGGGATTCTGTAGTTTGGGCAGGGCCCAGCCAGGACGGTTCATCTCTGCTCTTCCGTGATGTCAGCTAGAGTGCCTTGACCAAAGTGGCTCATTCACATGGCAAGTAGTTGCTGGCTGTTGGACCAGAGCTCCACTGGGGCTGTTGGCCAGTGCCTCACCTCCTTTCCATGTGCCCTCTCCCTGTGGCTCAGTTGGGTTCTTCACAGCGTCACACTGTGGTGGTTGAGTTCTGAGAGTAAGTATCCTAAGACTGGAAGTTCCCAGAGGACAAACCCCCTGTACAAGCACATATCAAGCTTCTGTTCATATCATGCTTGTTTTATCTCATTGGCTAAAGCCAGTCACATAGTGCAGCAAGGAACATAATGGCCCCTAAAGATGTCCTCATCCTAATCCCTGAAAACAATGACTATGTTATATTTCACATGGCAATAGAGCTTTTGCAGATATGAAGTTAAGGATCTTGAGATGGAGATTATTCTGGATTATACAGGTGGGCCCAGTGTAATCACAAAGGTCCCTGTGAGTGAAAGAGGTAGACAGAAGAGTCAGTGTCAGAGAAAAATATGTGAGGACAGAAGCAGAGCTTGGAGTAATGCGCAGGTTGGCGTTGGAGTCAGAAGAAGGGGCCACAAGCAAAGGAATGCAGGCAGCCACTCAAAGCTGGAAAAGGTTCTGGAATGCTCTTGCTGACACCTTGATTTTAGCCCAGTGAGACTCATTTTGGGCTTCTGACTTCCAGAACCATAAAATAATAAACTTATGTTGTTTTAAGCCACTAAGTTTGGGTAATTTGTTACAGCAGCAATAGGAAACTAATGCATATGGCCAAGCACAGAGTCCGTGTGGGACAGATGTGTGCAGAATGATTACAGGAGCTGTGATTCATTGGCAGTCACGTAGGTAGCAGTCTACAATTCGAAACAGGGTACATTCTGAAATAAGTCAGTCAGAAAAAGACAGATATCATATGTTTTCACTCATGTGGAACTTGAGAAACTTAACAGAAGACCACAGGGGAAGGGAAGGGGAAAAAATAATTTCAAACAGAGAGGGAGGCACACCATAAGAGACTCTGAAATACAGAGAACAAACTGAGGGTTGATGGGGGTGGGGAAGAGTAAAAAATGGGTGATGGGCATTGAGGAGGGCACTTGTTGGGATTGAGCACTGGGTATTGTATGTAAGTGATGAACCACAGGAATCTACCCCCAAAACCAAGAGCACACTGTATATACTGTATGTTAGCCAATTTGACAATAAATTATATTCACAAAAAGGAAGGAAGGAAGGAAGGAAGGAAGGAAGGAAGGAAGGAAGGGTACGTTTTGCAAACCAGAACTTTCACCAGGAAGTTACCTTGTTCAGAGTTAAATATTTGATGGGTGCCTTATAATTTTTTCCTGGTCAAGGTGAACATTTAGTTTTCTATGTTTCAATGTTCCAACCTAAAATCGTCACTGTCACCCCAAATGTGACACCACTTTAGGGCCTTGTGCTGGAACCAATCTAAGATTCTTTTTCCTTTCTCCAAGTTTTATTATGAGAAATTTCAAACATAGAGAAAAGTGGAAAGAAGAATAAAAGGAATTTCTGAACACATACCACCTAGATTCAATCATTTTGATATTCTGACACGTAGTTGTGTGCATATTTAGCTAAGGTGTATGTATATATGTTGTTTGTTTGTTTGTTTGTTTGTTTTGCTGAACTTTTTGAAAGTTTCAAATACCCAGACCCTTCATCCCTAACTACTTTAGTACATGTGTCCTAACTGTAGGGACATTGTCCTATATTACCTCATTGTTATTATCATGTCTAAGAAAATTAATAATAATTCCCCACTATCATCTAACACCTGTTCTACATTCACATTTCCCCAATGGCCAAAAAAATTTTTATTCATTCATACATTACATTTAGTTGTTAATGTCTCTCTATTTTATTCTAGAACAGCCCCTTTTGCCCTTTCATGCCATTGAAGAGACCAGGCTAGTTTTCCTGTAGAATGTCCCACATTCTAGATTTGCCCAGTTATTTCCTTGCAATGGAGTCTGACTTGTTCCTCTGTCCCCTGTATTTCCTACAAATTGGGAATTAGGTTTAAAGACTTGGCTGGGTTTGGGTTCTACACTTTTGTCAAGAATATACTTCATAAATGGTTCATATGTGGCATCACATACAAAGGTGCATAATGTCAGGTGCCCCTTGGTTAAGTTTAAGTTAAGTTTATTTTTTCTGAATGTTTACTATTTTTGAGAGAGAGAGACAGAGCATGAGTCGGGGAGGGGCAGAGAGAGAGGGACACACAGAATCCAAAGCAGGCTCTAGGCTCTGAGCTGTCCGCACAGAGCTCAATGCGGGGCTCGAACTTGTGAGCCCGTGAACCTCAAAATCAGGATCTGAGGGGCGCCTGGGTGGCTCAGTCGGTTGAGTGTCCAGCTTCGGCTCGGGTCATGATCTCACAGTTTGTGGGTTCGAGCCCCGCGTCAGGCTCTGTGCTGACAGCTCAGAGCCTGGAGCCTGCTTCTGATTCTGTGTCTCCCTCTCTCTCTGCCCCTCCCCTGCTTGTACTCTGTCTCTCTGTCAAAAATAAATATAAAAAATAAAAATCAGGATCTGAGCCAAAGTCAGATGCGTAACCAACAGAGCCACCCAGGTGCTCTGATCAAGTTAAGTTTAATCACTGGGTTTAAAGTGGTGATAGGTTTCTCCCTCTGTGATTGCAGGTAACCTGTGGGGTGATACTTAAGCACTAGGCAAATATACTGTTTCCAATAACTTTCATTCCTTGAGAACCCTTACCCAAACTAGTTATTTCAGGAGTAGATGGTGATTTTCCGATTCCTTCATTCTTTCTACATTTATTAGGTGAAAGTTTTTGTAAGGAAGACTTCATGTCCCTCTTTGAGTACTTCTTTGCTTTTAGGCATAGTATGTCCCAGACAGACCTTGTATTTTAACTGTTCCAGACCTAGATTCACTCATTTTCGTGGGGAATTCTGGTTCTTTTTAGTCAGGGATTTAAAACAAAGATCTAACCACTAGGGATGCTCATTCTAGGACTGTTTAGTGGATAGAACCAGGGAATATATTTATTTAATACATTTTGTTTTCAAATTGATATTTCTAGTTCAAATTTAATATTCAGACACTTAACCTACTGAGCCACCCAGGTGCCACCATATGAGCAGATTTTATATTCATTCTTATTTCCACGAGTCGCCTAGTGTGTATGCTTTTCTTCACTGTGCTTTGCCCACTTTTCCGCATAGCCCTGACGTGTCTCCATGTAAGCCCACCAAGGCTGTCCTCTCTGGCCCGGGATGCTCCCACCGCACCGTGTGGCTACACTGGAGGGGATTCACCCAGTCCCTGCCAGTGGCCTGTTAGATCGTTGCTGATCTTTTCTTTTGCCAACAATGCCACTATGAGTAATCTCTAGCATGTGTTTTCGTACACCTGAAGGTATGTCTTCAAGTGGAGTGAATGGGTCACAGATAAAAACGTACGTAATGTCATCAGGTATTGCTAAATTCCCCTCTCTGGGGCCATGCCATCTTCTGTTCCCCTGCTGGTAAGTGGTTCTCCACAGCCTTACCACAAAACATTTGTCAAACTTGTGGATTTTGCCAGTATCGTAAGAGGTATATTTCAGCTTAGTTTTGACTGATATTTGTGTAATGTTGTGTAGGGTTGAGCATTTTTTTTTTTTTTTTTTTAGGTCTAAAGGCAGTCTCTCTCTCTCTCTGTACACAGTGCACATTTTTTGTTCATTTTTTCTGTCTTGGTCTTTTTCTTCTCAATTTTAAGAACTTTTTCTAATAGTAGAGAAACTAGACTTTTGTCTCTGATGGAAGTTGCAACTGTTTTCCTTTCTTAGTGTTGACATTTGTCTTTTGACTTACATGTATTTTGCCATGCATTTATTTGTTTATATAGACAAATTTATCAATGGTGTATTATCTTTAGATTTTAAGTTAATATTGGAAAGACTTTTCATCCCCCAAGTTATCAAGGGATTCACCCATTTTTTCCCCCCAGGACATGTATAATTTCATTGTCCACTTAGATCATCGAATCCATGCACAGTTTATTTTGGTGAGTGGTGTCAGATACGGATTTAGTTTTGTTTTTTCAAAAGGCCATGCATCTTTCCCCCACAGGTTTGAGATGCCACCTGAATCACAGGCCAAATTTCCACATGTACTGGGTCTACTCACCAGCTTTTTGTTCTGTTCGCTGATCTGTCAAGCCTGAGATTCATGAAGATCACCTTGACCCACCTCTGAGTGGAGGGATAGTGTGTTTCTGTCATTCCTTGTATAGTCCAGAATCAGCCCAACCCCAGAAGGCAAAAGCTTAAGACAAAGCTCTTAACCTCCGCAGAAAGCAGCTGTGGTCCACATGATCGGACTGTGATTGACATCACAGAAGACTCTCTACAACCCAAATTATACCAACAGCTTTGTAAAGGGCAACAGAGCAGGTCTGAGGAACAGTCAGCACATCTAGTCCTCGGAGGTAGATGCTTTAAAAGTTCTTTCTGGGTCATGCTGGACTATTAGGTACCAGGTACCAATCTATACTATTTGGCTCCCTGTGGAATTGCTTTTGGTGAAGAACACTTCAGTGACAGGTCATGGTGCTGTATTGAGGGATGTTCTGAGAAAGAAACCAGGGAAACTTGAGTGTTCTTGAGCATTCACTGTACCATTCTCTCACTCCTTGTCTTATCTTTCCTATATTTATCCTGACTTCCTGACATGACCTTACTTATTTCTTTTCTTTTGATTTTAATGCATCTTTGGAAGCCGTTTTTGGAGTACAGGGCTATATTTTCGAAGGAGAAGGGAAGGAAGGAAGGAAGGGGAATTACACAGGCCTGATGGCTTTGTACTGCTGAAATATGAAAACAATGTACAATCCTTGATTTCAGGCTAGATTTACTGCACTTTTCAAAGGAACCTCTTCTTTGCCAGGCTTACCCAATGTAGAAAAACACCTTTGCTTCCAGGTCAAGCAGTTTCATCCTTTAAATCTTAACCATTTTAGATCGGGGTGGCGGGGGTGCGTGGTTGGGGGGAATGAATGCAGAAGGACTTTAAAAGCTGATGCAGGTTCAGGGGTGCCTAGGTGGCTCAGTAGGTTGAGTGTCTGACCCTTGATTTCAGCTCAGAACATAATCCCAGTGTCATGGGATTGAGCCCTATGTCAGGCTCCTCACTGAACATGGGGCCTGCTTGAGATATTCATTCTCTCTCTCTCTCTCTCTCTCTCTCTCTCTCTCTCTCTCCCTCTCTCTCCCCTCCCTCCCTCCCTCCCTCTGTCTCTCTCTCCTCCTTTGCCCCTCTCCCTGGCTCACATACATGCGTCCTCTCTCTCTCCCAAATAAAAATAGAAAAAAAAAATTAAAAATAAAGTAAAAGCTGATACAGTTCAGACAAGTGTTCTAGTGACCAAAGTCAGCTTGAGGCATTGGTTTGACTTCATCAAACACATCTGCACCCCGACTTGCCTTTGCCATCGTGGGCCTGTGCTGGAGTGAACGCTGCATTGCCCTGTGGACCAAAAGCAGAACTTTCTGCTCACATTCATCACCCGGAAGGCAGTGTCTCCGTCACTTCCTGACTCTTCTCGTTTGGTCCAGCAGCCCTTTTAACCATGTGGAGAGCATACCACCTCTAGGACGCCATGGCTGCCTTGTTCTTTTCCAGTTCCATTTGTTCCCTTCTCCCCAGCCCTGGGCTCTGCTTGTACCTGAGGTGACTACATTGACCTTGCTTTCCTGCTGATAAATTCGTTTGCACCTTCCTTGCAGGTGTGTGCACAGAATCCCCCAGCTAGAATGGCACGTCGTGAGTGCCCTGTGTGGTCAGCCCTGTGGTGAGGGAAACAGATGGGTAAGACAGGGACCCCTGCCCTAGAGGGATGCCAAGAAAGACAGCCTGGGCTCTGCAGAGGGCGCGGTGAGTCGTGGTCCTGAGACCGCTCCACGCGGAGGCCTGGAGCTGGAGGTAACATCTCAGAATTTTTTTTTTTTAATTTAAATTCAAGTTAGTTAACATACAGTGTAGTTCCTGGCTTCTGCAGTAGAACCCAGCGATTTGTCTGTTACATATGACACCCAGGGCTCGTCCCAAATAGTGCCCTCCTCAATGCCCATCACCCATTTAACTCCTGCCACCACAGTGGTGCGTGGATACCAGGGACTGCTGTTTTAGAGCATGCACCTTCCTCCTGGGCTCGGTCCCTCATCATCTTCTTCCCAAAGTGATGGTGCCGCCCTCTTCTCTTCCAGATATGTCTTCATTTGGTGCCTTGTCCTCCTGTTCTCTTAAATGTTTGAAGAGAGCAAACAGTTTTGTTGAAGTCACTGCTTGTTTCATTTTGTTGCATTTGTTACATTTGGTCCAGCACCTTTGCAAATATAAAAAGTCACCCATCAGCCCTCTGTGTCTTCTGAACACTGCCGACTGCCTTGACTGGGACCCTGCTGACCCTCCGTGGCTGACTGTGTGCCACTCAGTGTCAGCACCTAGGCCATTGTCATGTCATTATGCCTTATGCAAAGGCCCATATCCCTTACTCACAAAACTGACCTAGAAAAAGCTCTGGACACAAGAAATTATTTGACAGCAAAACCTGACCTAAACTGACGTGAGGAATTTAGATTCCCCATTTCTCCCAGTAAACATAAATATTCGCACTTGTTGCTGCAGAAATACAAATATGTCTGATTCTAGGATGCTGTTGCAAACCCTCTTGGGAATGCCGTGAAATGCAATGTTTTCATGTTGAATCCCATAGAAGAGTCGGTCCCAAGGACGTGGACTAAGGGACTGTGGACCTGGATAAAACCAGAGGCTTGAGATGCCTGTAGTTCCACCACATGTGACTGACAAGAAAATTCACGCGTGGAAGTGACCCAGGCCACAAAGAGAGCAAGTAAGTGAGGCCCGAGCCTTTGAAAATACCCAGACCCAATCAGGATACCCAGAACTTGCTCAGCCCTGGAAGATCCACAAAACACGCAAGAGCCTAGAAAAAGGTCCTCACGTCAGAATGTCACTGGATGTCTTGCAGTCCCCATAATCTGTCAACTCTGGGTGCACTGACACCAACAGTTCTCTAAAACCTAATGATGATAAGATTTTAAATGTTTTCCATATGTCAGGCGCTGCTCTAAATGCCTAATTGGATTATCTGATCAAATCCTTGGGACGATCCTTGGAGGCATAGAAGTATCAGCATCCCTTGGGCCGTCTGGATGGCTCAGTCAGTTGAGCATCTGACTTCGGCTCAGGTCATGATCTCATGGCTCGTGAGTTTGAGCCCTGCATCATGCTCTGTCCTGACAGCTCAGAGCCTGGAGCCTGCTTCAGATTCTGTCTCTGTCTGTCTCTGCCCCTTCTCCACTTGCACTCTGTCTCTCTCTCTCTCTCTCTCTCTCTCTCTCTCTCTCAAAAATAAATATTAAAAAAAAAATTTTTTTTTGAGTATTGGTATACCTTTACAGGTGGAGAAACTGAGGCCCAGAGAGATTAAGTGTATCTATTATAGTTTTGAAGCTGGAAAATAGACACCTCTATTTAAGGAAAGATTAATAGAGGGATTAGGAGTTTCAAAAAATGATCAGATAGGCAGGATCTTGGCTCAGCCTCCAGGAATGATTCCCGACACAACACTGCAGAACTGGACCACCAGAGTTGTTACTTGCGCAGGTGGAAAGGCTGAGACTCGGTACCCCACTATGGGAACTACAGACCACAGGAACACCCACCTTTGCTGCCACCCAGGGACCGGGAGGGCTCACTGCAACTGCTGGCTTCAGGGTCACATCTGCTATGTGGGTGCTCTGCTTTCCAACACATCCACAAAGTCGGTGACTGGTCTCCTCGCCTCTGCTTGGCAGGAGAATAGCAGAATCTATAGCCATATGGCCCCACCTCATTTCCTTGGCCGCTCACATCCTATACAAGCACATCTTGGGAGAACCTTAAACCCCTCTATATCCCTGGGCATGCAAAGGAGCATGCCATTTTAGCTTCCTTGACTTTGAAATACAGGAAGACACATTAAGAGTAGGGTTGAATGGATGTTTATAGGGCCAGTTTATGGTTCCATGCAGTAAGTAAGTTCCCACAGATGACACAAGAAGAGGTAGAACCAGGATTTGAAACCAGGCTGGCTGGCTCCAGAGTCTAAGCTCTGTACATTCTGCTGCCTTTCCTAACCCCATGAGCTGATGTCTGGCCTGGCCAGCCCCCATGATCTGTCTTCTCCAAGCTCTCTTCCTTCAGCAGATCCTCAGCTACCTAGTCCATGTATCTCTGTGCCCAAAGGGGCCTCTAGAACTAGACTCAGAATCCTAGATCTCCATCTCCCATGGATTATCTCCATCTACCACGACTGGGTGGGGGTGTCAGTGACCTGTGGATCCAACAGTGCTGTGCAACAAGCCACCCCAGAATTCAGTGGCTGAAGACAAGGAACATCTAGGATTGCTCATCTAGTCTGTCAGTTGACTGGTTCTTCTGTCTTAGCTGGATGCATCCATGCCTCCGTGGGCAGCTACCGGTCACTTAGGTCGCTCTGTTATCTTGGCTGGGCTTTCTCAGACTAGGGTTTAGCTCACAAATCTCTGGCTGGGTAGGCTTGCCTCTCATCCTCCAGCAAGTCTGGCCAGGATGTTCTTATAGCCCTTGCTGAGGAGTGAGAGAGGAAGTAGAAATACACATGTACTTTTCCTAACCAAGTCATGTGGTCATGCTCAGGGTCACAGTGGGAAAGGTACTAGTCACAGGCCAAAGTCACAGGGCAGAGAGTGTGGAGATAAGGAAGCAGTTAGTTGGGACGATCAACCTTAGGCACAATATTTAACCTCTTAGATGAGTCCACACACCTGGTGCCCTGGAAAGCACTGCTTGGATGGGGGTGTGGAGGGCCAAGCTTTCTGGAACCCTGCAGACTCCAATCTAATGCAGAATTCAGCCCCCAAGTGCTGTCTGGCAAAGTTCTGCATAACTAAATTGTCTGTTCTTTTGGCTGGTTCGGTTCTGTGCTCGAGCCAGGCTCACCAGCTGACTCGAGGACACAGCCATTAACTTGCAGGCCCCTGCATCACGGAGACGGCTTCGCAACAAAGGCGGTCTTTTGACATCTCAAGCTGCACGTCTGCTCTCTCGCCAATTAAAAGGCTCATGTCCTCGATGTGACAAATACCAGGGAAAACAATTCATGATTCAGAACACAAGTGGGGAGAGCACAAGTGAGTTAATCATGAATCAGGCGCCGGCCTCGCTGTCCAGCTTTCATCTGGCTTCTCAGTGAGACAGAACACGACTCTCCCAAGACTTCCCAGGTCACGCCGGCTGCTCTGCCCTGGCAAGACGTGCCACCGGGCAGAGATGGTTCGCCGGCCCTGCAGGATCATGTGAAGGGCCAGGCTTGTTTTTCCGTAGCTTAGATTTCGGCAGGCAGATCTTAAGTTTTCTTAATTCATATTTAATAACCTGACAGTGCGGTCCGGCAGTTGTGCTGTGAGGACAGAGCGGAGGCCTGGGTCCTCTGCAGTGTGTCCTTGGGCTTCCCTTCCTTGCAGAACAGGAGGGGCTGCCTCAGCCCCAGGCCTGAGGGTTCAGTTAGCAGCTCCAATACTGGAAGACTCTAAAAACACCCCTTCCTCCCATGTTTTCATTTGGCTCTCTTTGAAGCAAGGTTGAGGTGTCTCCCTAGCCCCCCAGTGAAAGCAGAGTTGTGTATTCTCTGGTTTGCTTCTCAAGAAATTAATTGTAACTAAGTAAAAAAAAAAAAAAAAAGGAAAATTAACGGCTTTATTAAGATAGAATTCACATTCCACACAGTTTGAAGTGTATAATTCAGTGGTTTTTAATATATGCACACATATGTACAATGGTCACCACAGTCAGTATTTTCATCACCCCAAAAGAAATCCACACCCATTAGCACTCATTCCCCATTCCCTTCTTCCCCCAACCCCTGGCAACCACTAATCTACTTTCTGTCTCTGTGCACTTCCTTATTATGGACACAGCAAATGAATGGAACCATATGTATATATGTGTGGTCTTTAGGGACTGGACTCTTTTTACTTAGCATAAACTAAGTAAGTTTTTGTCTTTGAAGGCAGAGGAGTGGGTTTGAATCCTGACCCCACAGCCAACTGGCTGTGTGGGCTTAGGCAAATGGCTTAAGCTCTCTGTGCCTCAGTTTCTCATCTTAATATGAGGAGTTCTCCAGGGCTCAGTCCCATAAAGTTCACTGGGTTAACACATATAAAGGCTTTGAGCTATGCCTGGATATGAGTTCTTGCCGTCTCTCTCGTCCTGGCCTTCCCTGAGGACCTGCCTAGCTCTTCTTGAGGTGCCCCCGCCTCACTGCGTTCATTCCCTCAGCAAATATTTACTGCGGTTTGCACACTTCTTGCCGTAGGGTTGCACCTGTGTCCCAGGGTCTGGGGAACCCTGTATGTATGTGCCTTGCAAGTTCTCACCCACGTCTGCAGCCTCCTGAACCCATCTTCTTTTTCCAAGACAGTCTCAGGGCCCCTCTTTGGGCTTTAAGGTGCAAAATTGTCCTGGGGCCATCACCTGGAGGATACTACCTGGTTTACTCACACTACCACCACCCTTTGTATCCTCAGTGTTTTTACTCTCAAGTTGGGAGAGAGTAAGTATTGTCCCAGCCCCCATTGAAAGGAACCACTCTCCCTTTGTTCGCATTTGCCAAAGTGTGGTAATACATTAATATTATCAACTATACAAATTGTACAAACGTAGTTAGAAAGATCACATAAGAGAAAATATACCCCTCAAACCTGAGGTACTTACTTCCTTTCTTTTGGAGGAGTCTTTCCATCTGCAGGTGAATAGAACTTCATGAGACCAAGGAGGCTCTGTTCAGTAGACTGTGTGAAGACAGAATCGCCCACCCCGGAGCACTAGGTAGCCACCTCATTTGTACTGGGACTGTGCTTTCTTCGTGCATTTTTATGTCTTTCCATGTCTGGTTTTTGTCTCCCCGGAGACACTGTAAACTTCTAAAGAACAAGAGCTGTGTTGTCTCCTTTTATAAAGTGTGTGTTTCACAGAAAATAAGTGAAAGTAAAATTTTTGAAACGTTTCTTATCCATGCCTGTAAGGTTCTCTTACTGACATAAGGGTCCAGTGTCTCTGGAAATTGTGTGCGAAACACTCCCTCACCTCACCATTGTCAGGTGATTAATATTATCCAACCGTGGCTTAGTCCTCATGTCTGTTGCCTGTGTCTTTTGCCCCCAGGAGTACCTGAGCTATGTAAGGTGACATAAAATGCAGCAGTGGCCAGCACAGGGCCGAAAGGCAGGATTTCTCTGAAGCTTCAGGATTTTGTTGGCTTACAGGGCATCTCCCATGTGGAGACTTTTCAGAAATACTATTGACAATTAAATTGTGGGGTGTAGCATTTTCCTCCCTGCCATACAGGAACTCTGGAAAAGAACCCATCCTCTAGGAGGGAGGCAAACCATAAGAGACTCTTGAATACAGAGAACAAACTGAGAGTTGATGGTGGGGGAGGGGAAAATGGGTGATGGGCATTGAGGAGGGTACTTGTTGGGATGAGTACTGGGTGTTGTGTGGAAGTGATGAATCATGGGAATCTACTCCCAAAACAAAGAGCGCGCTGTATACACTCTATGTTAGCCAACTGACAATAAATTATATACATATATATAGAGAAGGAGAGGGAGAGAAGAGAACCCATCCTCTATTCTAGGCCTTTGCTCCATTTCAGACACGGAAATGGAGATACAAGGTGAAGAAGGAGGAAGCATTGGTGTAGTAACCAGGTCATTGTCATGGCCTGAGATGGGGCTGCAAAGGTAATAGAAGTAGCTAGCATTTACTGAATGCTTATTGTGGGCCAGGCCCTGTTCTAAACACTGATGTGTACTGCCATCTCGTCTCCTCCTTACAAAAGTCTGTGAAGAAGAGATGCTCATTCACCAGTAAGGAAACTGGGACGTAGAAAAGACACATGACCTTAAAGCCCCACAGGCAGTAATGGTGGAGCCCGAATTCCAGCCCACGCTGGCCACACCCAACATCACAGAATAATGGCGTTCCCAAATGGCAGTCCTTCTGACTGGAACGGTGCTTCGAGGTGGGCAAAGCCACCACCCCATTTTCTCACCAGTGTCTCGTAAGCATCCTTATAAGGAGCATGTCACGGGGGCCCAAAGCATTATAGGGTCTCGGTCGAGGCCTTGCCAAGTTTCCCCGGCTCCAATCTGCTGCATTTATTGCTTCTTTCTTAAACATTCAAAAGTAAGGGAAGGAACTTCTCATTAAATCTTCACTACAGTTCCATAGCCTTCAAGCAGCAGTGTTCCCAGAAAGTTAAAGAGAGGTGCTCTCTGATTAAGTGGGGGAGGGGGGCTCATAGCATCTCCACCTGAGAGCATCACATGGCACATTTATTGGGTTAATTGTTTTCTAGACTTGGTCTAGCACAGGAAGTCTGTGAATATGAATGGGGGGCAAAATGTTCAAGTTAACATTTTCTTCAATTTGTGAATATAGGCAACGAAACACAGTAGTATTCGTAGGACCTGTGACTTTGTCACAAGCAGGATCACAGATATTTTCATCCTTGCCATACGTATCACAAAGTATCATTGTGCTCATTGCTGCTCTGAAATTATGATAGTTTTAAACATGACACTAGATTTTATTATTTAGTACGTTAATAAAGAAGGACATTTACAGGGCGCCTGGCTGGCTCAGTCGGTTAAGCATCTGACTCTTGGTTTCAGCTCAGGTCATGATCTCACGGTTTTATGAGTTCAAGCCCCACACCGGGCTCTGTGCTGGCAGCTCAGAGCCCGCTTTGGTTTCTCTGTCTCCCACACTTTCTCTCTCTCTCTCTCTCTCTCTCTCTCTCTCAAAATAAATGAATAAGCATTTTAAAAACTGGTTACGGGACACTTGGGTGGCTCAGTCTGTTAAGCAGCGTGAACCTCAGCTCAGGTCACGATCCCATCGTGAGTTGCAGCCCTGCATCAGGCTCTCTGCCCTCAGTGCAGAGCCTGCTTCAGATCCACCGTCCCCTTCTCTTTCTGCCCTTCCCTGTCTCTCATGTGCCCCCTCTGTCTCAAAAATAAACATTAATCAAAAAAAGGACATTTACTACATTAGCATTTTGCTTTTTTAATATTTTGAAAACTATACTTAAACACAGTTGGTTTCTTTCATCATCCTATGTGCTTTATTTTATACATTCAAAAACATTATTCTGGAAAGGTGTCCACAGCCTTCAGCAGGCAGCTAAAGGTGTCCACAGTCCCTGGTTAGCATCCATTCGGTTTCCAGGAAAGCACTTTGGAGGACTCAAAGATGGGAAGTGCAGGAGGAAGGTCTTGCACACACAGGCACGCGTGCACACACATACACACACACACACACACGTGATCCTTGCTGGGAGTGTGGTGTGGGCCTTTCCCTTGGAACTAGAAGCCCCACTGGGTCCTGGTCGCCCCGTGATGCCTCACCGACTCTGCCTCTCCAGGCACCCTGAGAAATGAAAACCAGCGCCCCTGACTCGTAGCAAAGACACTGTTTCAATTAAGCCAGAGAAACACAATTTATTACTAGCATGTTTTCAGTTCCAGGCGATGCCTTGAAAAGGTCAGCTTATATGAATATTTAGAAAAAGCAAGATCATAAAATGAGAGGGACTTGGTATTTTAGGGTTTTTTTTCCCGTTGATGAAGAAAATTCAGGTTTTCTCTTGCGATTGGCAAGCTGCCACATTTTTGACTCAACCTGCATTTACTCTTTAAAAAGGAAGATGTTTTAGAACAGTGTTTGAGGAGTTTTGTATTGTGAGGAGTCTACAGTGTTTGAAACCAGGACAGCGAGCCCTAAGCCTGAGACCAATGGGAAGACATCTGGGTGGCCCAGTGGGTTGAGTGTCCGGCTTTGGCTCAAGTCATGATCTGGCAGTTCGTGAGTTTGAGCCCCACTTTGGGCCTGCTGCTGTCAGCACAGAGCCCACTTGGGATTCTCTGTGTCCCTCTTTCTTCCCCTCCCCCACTTGTGTATGCGCATGCTCTCTCTCTCAAAAGTAAATAAACATTAAAAATAAATAAACATAAGACCGATGGCTCACTCACTCACCAATGTTCATGGAAGATAGCAAATCACAGAACATGCCTGCTTGCTTCAGCTGATGGCTACTGTTCTCATTAGTTGGCTTTTAATTAGTGAGTCCTCTTTTGAAAAATATCAATTTGATGTAGTCACTTGTTCCTTTAAAACCACCACTGGCTCCCCCTTGCTGGAGGAGAAAATACCAAGTCCTTAACCCCACACCCAGCCTCTTTCCGCTTGGGCCTCCTGAGTTAGCCTCTCTGCCCCTCCTCTCCCACCATCCCACTCACACAGTGATAGAGACTCCCTGAATTCTGTTATAGGGCGAGCTCAGTAAAAGAACAAGCTAGTATGTTTATTGTTTATCTCACACGGTAATTGTTTTTAAAATAACCTTATTTTTATGCATACTAGCCTCGATTTTATTTAAACCCCCATCTGGGTTTTAAATTGGCCTCTAAGATAGTCTTGATGTCTTACATAACCTTGATACACATTCTTTACAAAATCTGGGGTTCGTTTCTGAAAAGTCAGATTACACACTTTAAAGCAGTTATTTATCCCACTTTATTCTGCTTCCTTTCATAATCCTATTGGAAAACCGAGTAATGACTTACTTATTTCGTTTGTACCGTCACCTGTGGTGGGTAGAATGCTCTGCTCAGGGTTTCTCTGTGAGTTTTGCTCTCCCTGTATTCCTGCGTTTTCCTGCAGTCTTCCCTTCCTCCTTGCCTAGGTCTGTTCTGCAGTGAATGTTTTTTTAAATCCATACAACAAAGTGTTTCTGGGTGCCAGCTGCCCACCAGACTCCATGCTAAGTGCCTGGTGTAGGAGTGCATGGCCAGCCGCCCCCACTGGTCCCTGGCACCGCATTCCAGACACTTCCACTGAAAGGGAGCTAAGGATTTTATGCTGAGTTTGGCCACTTGTGGAAACAGGAGGCAGGGGCACATTTATTTTTTCCTCACGTCCACACCCTGTGTTCGATCAGTTTGTAGTCTCTGGAGACATTCACTGTGAATTAAATAAGACCACCCTGTGGTGCTTCCAGAACAATCTCTTCTCTCTTCTCGGGTCTGGCTCCTCTTGGTGGAGTTGTTGTCTTTGGTCTCTTAAATAATCAGTGATTATTTGGTTCTCCCATAAAGTTGGACCACTTATATATAGTCCACGGTCTCTTGTGACTGATATACAGCGCTCTGTAAAAGTTAACTAATACGTTTTATAAATGTGATATATTGTAGTTCAGAGGTACATTTCAGGCCTAGAACAATGTTTGGCAACTATAAGCTGTTTTAAGTTAAAAGTGTTCGTGGCTTTGCTTGGTGTGGCTGGTTGGTCTACTATTACTGTTATTTATATCATCATCATTGATTTGTCTGTCTTAGTGAAGATCTTTGTTAAAAACAAATAAATGGAAATTCAGTTAATGGAAGATATTTTGGTCATGAATTTTATTCACCTCCCTGTTCAAAAACTTCTTCTGAGGGCAGGCAAGTTTGCCATTGGGTGAAGCTTCAACCCCTTATTTCTACCACAAGATAAAGCATATTGTTGTTAGACACTGAATTGTGTTCCCCACAAAACTGATAGGTTGAAGCCCCTAATCCCACAGTACCTCAGAATGTGACAGTATTTGGAGAGAGGACATTTAAAGAAGTAATTGTGGTTAAGTGAGGTCATGTGGGCAGCCCCTAATCCAATCTGACTGGTGTCCTTATCAAATGAGGAAATTTAGACTCACCAGGAATGTGCACACATCAAGGAAAGACTAGGTGAAACACCGCGACAAGGCGGCCTTCTGTAAGCCAAGCAAGAGGCCCCCAGAGTAACCAAAACTGCCGACATCTTGACCTTGGACTTCCAGCCTCCAGAACTGTGAGAACATAAGTTTCTGTTGTGGAAGCCCCCAGTCTGTGGTATTTTGTTATGACAGCCCTAGCAGACTGATACAGCCACCAAGCCTACTTCAAAGGATTCCTTTTCTGAGCAGATTCTTGCATGATGGGGGACAGGAGCCAGCATCCTCTCCATTTTTGTAAATGGAGAAGCCAAGGCAGAGAAGACTTTGGACCCAGAGCCTTTGATGCAGTGGGGACAGCAGTAGGGGCAGGACTGAGAGGGAGCTGCCTCCACGGAACCCCCAGCAGGGTCCCTTTAGTGCCCAAGTGTTCATAGAGCCATGCCAGAGACCTGGGAAGAGGCAGGTAGAAGAGAATGTTCTAGAATTTTTGGAACAGTGCTTTGAGCTTTGCTCAGGAGTGTTCATTTTCTTTTCTGTGGGTTTTAACAAAACATCTGAGAACTAAATGTGAAACTCCTTCTCTAGTAAAGCCATGTGATACATGCGTCTAGCACCCATGAGTGAAGAGCCGGAAACATTCTCCGCACCCACTCTGCGGGTTTCTGACTATTTGCACTTTGGTGTAAATGCTCATGTTGCATTTTTTGTTCCTGCCACATTTAACACTTCAGCCTGAATCCAGCTTTATCGCTGCTTTGGGAATTAGCTACCACTTATGAGTATTAAAATTCTGGAGTCTTCCCCCACAAAATGGAAAAAAAAAAAAAAAGAAAAGAAAAAAAGGATGTGGCTACTTCTTGACTTTGAAATTTTGCCAGGATGGCAGCTCCAGAAGAAGCCTGCATGGAGTCTAGTAACCTATGAGACTGGACAGTGGATGCATCCAGGCTGGTTTGAAATGTGCTGACAGGGCCCGGCCGGGACGGCGCTGGGCAGAGGGAGGAGAGAAGCAGGGTCACTCCAGGTCAGGCGTGCCATAGAAGAAGCAGGCCCAGGCAGAAGGGAGCTGGGTGGCTGCGGTTGGCCTCTCAGGTGTCAGAGGCAGTGCATGCAGCTCGGATCCAGTGCATTCCGAGGCCCGTTCACCTTTCCCAGGTGTGTGCTGAGACCCTCCCGTGTGCCTCACAGTGTGCCTTCCCGATCCAGGGGTTGGAGCTGGAAGGAGTGGTGACAGAGGCAGGTGATGCATAAAGCAGGCCCTGCCCTGAGATAGTGCAAGGTATGGAGGCTGTGACCCTCGTGCAAACACAGGGATCACTATAGGATGATGTTTGACCAAAGGCTCGACTCAAAATGGGCTCTGAACAAGGAATGGCCAGGTCTTTGGGGGCTGGAGTGACTAAGGTCATCTTTTCCTCTGGGTAGTGATGGCACTGAGCTGCAGGGTCCTGGAGGTTTGGGCTAGGAGGAATGAGAGCTGGGAGTTGACGTCTTCTCTTTTAGTTCTGTCCTTTGGTTTTGTCCCTTCAGGGGTTTTGGTGTGGTTCTGGGCTCCTTCCTTACCCAAAGTCCCCACAGTGTGTTTGAAACTTCTTTGGACCCATAGAGTCCCACGTCCCCTGGGTATCCCTGAGGTGGAGGTGGCTCTGGAATTACCTTTTCTTCCTTTAGGGCTGTCACAGGATTGTGACAGGGTCTGGCTGGTGTGGAATGGCCAATGAGAGTTTCCCAGGCTTAGAAGCACCAAGAGCAAAGACCCTGTAGTCAGAGGAAAGGCCCCTTCCTTGCCTGGAGTGACCCGTTGGCAGGATCCAAAGAAAATGTAAGAAATTCTGCTCCTGGAGAAAAGAGCACACAAATACTGGCCCCCAGGGGCTCCAGTGCATGTCTGCAGGTGGCCAGCATTGCCCTCGAGGGGCTTGTTTGAGACACTCACTCAGCAGACACTAAGGGATATGTCAGAAGCTCATTTTTTTTTTCAGTTTGCCCATTTACTCATTTATTTAACAAATTTGTATTGAATGTCTGCTTTCTGCTAGGCACTAGGTGTTCTGACTAGAGTGGGGATTGGCAGACGTTTTCTGTAGAGTAAATATTTTAGGCTTGGAGAGCCATATTGTCTTTGTTGCAGCTACCCAACTCTCATCGGGTGAAAGCAATCACAGAAAATACATAAATGCATGGGTGTAGCTTTGCTCCAATAAAACTTTATTCACCAAAACAGACAAGGGGCTGGGTTTGGTCCAAAGGCCATAGGTAGCCGACCTCTAGGCTAGAAACACAGAGGTAAACAAAAGTGGACATAGTGTCTGCCTGTTCGGATTTATACTCTAGGCTAAGAAGCCAAGTTAATCATATAATCATAAGCATAAATTATGAACACTGGTGCTGGAAGGAAGATATATTCTCATAACTCTATAAACAGGGATGGGATATAGTCTCAGGTCAAGGAAGTCTTGATGTTTGAGTTGGACTTTGAATCAGCATAACCAGGTGAAGAAAGAGAGGAAACAACACATGGAAAGGCCCTGTGCCAGGAGTATGGAACATTCCAGAAACTGAAAGAAGTCCAGTGTGGTGAAAGTATGGAGGAAAGTGGGGAAAAGTAAGATGAGGCAGTAACCAGTCCATGCATAACCTTGGAGCCACATGGGGGCTCCAGTCAATCTGAGGCTGATGAGGAAGGCTTCAAGCAGGGGAGAAAAAGAATCAGTTTTGCATTTTGAGAAAAACTCCCTAGCTGCAACATGAGAACAGGTCAGAAAAGAACAAGTGAAGATTCAGGGAGACCAAGAAAGGCCTGTTGCAAGAGAGGCAAGTGGTAATGCAGGTAAAGAGGGGCAGGTAGAGATAAGAGACCTTTGAGGAAGAGCCTGCAGGGCGGCTAGGGGTCAAGTTTGTACAACGAGAGGGTTAGAGGTGCTGCCTACTGAGATCTGAAGCGCTGGGGAAGTTCCCTGGTTTTTCTGTTTTGCTTGGTTTGATTTGGTTTTGGTCAGAGGAAGGGGTGTGACAGCAGTGGGCTGAGGAGGGAATGGCAGATTAAGGGGGCAGACTGAAGGTCAGTCAGTCCCTGAAGAAGTTTCGCGGGGATGCAAAGCGGCTGAACAGGACGGATGGTGAGGAAGCCGGAAGGTGATAGGGGGCTGAAATTTTTCTGTAAGATATTGAAATGATGAGAGGCACTTGTTTGCTCAGTGCTCATGCTGTGTGTTTAAGTCACTCATCAAACTCGGTCTCATTCATTTATTCATTATTTGATCCAACATGCCTATCTCATCCTGGGGGGGGGGATATTTACTATGTTATGAGCACTAAATTCATTTTATTTCCTTCTTTCCTTTTCAGTGGGCATTTATTGAGTGCTTACTATTTGCCAACTATCTGGCCAGGTCCCAGTGATAGAGAAGGAAGCTATAGCCTATGTGTTCAAGGGGCTTATCGTCTAATGTAGTGGTTATCAACCCAGGGGTAATTTTATCCTCTTTTCTACCTTGGGGAGAGTGGGCAATGTTTGGAGTTATTCTTGATTGTCACAACTTGGGGGCAAGGGAGAAAAGGGTTGCTACTGGCATCTAGTGGGTAGAGGCCAGGAATGCTGTCCCTCCTACATTGCATAGGACAGCCCCTTCGACAAAGAATTATCCAGTCCAAAATGTGAATAGAGTAAATGGTGCCTCAGCAAATGTGTGCATATGGTAACTGCGGGAGCTCAGTGGATGGGCACTTAGGCATGCACAGTGGAGCTGGCCAAGCAGAAGATGAGGGACAGACAGGACAGGTGGAGGCAGCACCTGTGGAAAGGCACGAGGGTAGGAGAGAGCATGTGCGTGCTTAGGAGCTCAGAGTGGAGGCACTGTGAGCAGTGGTCACTAGAGTAGGGCTGGGGCCATAGATACCATGCCAAGTGTTTTGGATTTTGTCTGTTCAGTGAGAGGCCACTGAAGGATTCCAAATGAGAGCAGACCAGAGTTGTGACTTAGGAAGATCATTCTGGTGGCAGACGAGATCAAACAAAAATCGCTCACGTTTATTGAGAACATACTACGTGTCGGCACGTTTCTGAGTACTTTACTGAATCACCTCATTTGATGTCCCAATAACCCCATGGTGGAAGTGCTTCTTGTTACTGAGGAGACTGAGGCAGAGGAGGCATGAGGCTTGCTCGACATCATATGACCAGTAGGTGGGGGAGCCTACATTGCAAGCAAGCACGAAATGTGGTTCTTTCCATCTGCCCTGTGAATCTGGGCTCTGGAACCAGACTCCAGCATCCACAGGGTCTCAATTCATAATTCCTATGTTCCAGGGCTTCCTGCTGCTGTTCTAGAAATCCCATGCCTGCGGCTTTGAGGAGTGTGGCCTTGAGGTAGCCAGCTTAATCCTGCCTGATTAGGAGTTCTCGTGTAGCTGTTAATTTTTAGGCACTTTGTGGCTGAAATGCCCCATCCAAAGACAAACGCTTGAGGGAAGTGTACGCTTCTGGGAACTCATAATCACTCTTTGCTGCCTGGGATGTTAAGTGGAGCCCAGGAAGCTCATGTAATTCCTCCATCAGGACACCCCACCCCATCATCAAATGCACCCCTCCTCCTCTGCCTTTGCTGGGGGGAAGAAGTAGATCTGCACTACTAATCAAATTTCAAGTGGGTCTCAGCCCCCAGAGATGCATCGTGAGCCAGCACAGATTCGGCTTTCCCACCTTCTAGGAACAGCGGCCCCTCCTCCCATCAGGATGGGAGGTCCAGTGGGTGGCCCTGGCCCAACACCCACAGGCATGAAGGGTAGGAGCCCAGGGGTTGCAGGTAGAAGGGACTGCTCCAGGCCAGAGGAGGGAAGAGATTTTGCAGCTCGGGGAGGCCAAGGTGATAGACAAGTCCTACCTGGCACCTTTCAGCAGCTGCCTCCCATTTGAAAAGAAGACCAGACATACATTTTCATATTTAGATAGGCTTTTCATAAATGTATCTTTTTTTTTTTTTAAGGCAGGAAGTAGCAGGGTTCTGGCAGGTCTTTGGAAATGCAAACTGGTCTGTGATTCGAAGGGAAAACCTCCTAAAGAGAAGTCAGACGTTGCAGTGCCCCAGAATCACCTACGACAGGTAGATTCTTTGAGGCTAGGCCCCAAATTATCCCCGCCTGACAGAGGAAGAGCCTTAGGCTGAACCACTGCCCATGGTATGTCTATGGGAGAACCCGGGTTCAGATTTCTAGATTTTCTTGTGTGTTTTACTTCTTCATTTAAGGATGGCTTGGTAGAACAGAGAGTTACCTAGGCTTCGGTTCTCCCACCCATTCAATGAAGGGATTGTTGAACAAAAGTTCGTGTCCCCAGTGGCTTTGATCTGTAGGTTAAATTAGGCCTTTGCCGGGATGGTGGCCACCCCTCTACCATGCTAAGAAAACTAACTTTACACCCAAGTATAAGGTATTCCCCACGTTCCCAAAGAAAAGGTCTCCTAAAAAAAGTTTTTTTAGCCAGCCTGAATATATGAATTTTTTGGAATTTAGATGCAGACATCTCTAGTGTATAGACCTATTATACACAGACATAAAGGATATTGTTGTAGCATATAGATAACTTACTATTTACTTAAAATATTTAATCAATTGCTTTAGTTACACATCTTTAAAATAACAAAATATATGACATGCTAACTTTAAAGTATTACCTTTTCCACTGACAAATTTCACACATCCTCATTCCAACCTGTCACCCACGTGCAGTTTCGACCCCAGTGAGTGTTTTGTTCCCGGCGGAATTTTTATCACTAAAGCTGCTTTTTCTGAGTCCTCTGACAGTTTCCAGAGCTCACGATTCTTACTTCCATCCAAGTTTTCAAGAGAAGCCACATTAGGGGATTACACCTTTCTTTTAAATTCTGCCCCAAGCCACAGGTCCCAATTCCTATAAGCTGTGTTGGCTGTTGCTGTTTCCATTTGCCTTACAGATGAATGTTCATCATCTCTTGTAGCAGTTAGCCATTGTCGGGTGTCTTTTTATTTTTATTTATTTTTTTATTTATTTATTTTTTGGGGGGGTGTCTTTTTAAAGTGACCTTTAAGGGGCACCCGGGTGGGTCAGTCAGTTAAGCATCTGACTTCGGCTCAGGTCATGATCTCACGGTTTGTGATTTCAAGCCCCACATCCAGCTCTGTGCTGACAGCTCAGAGCCTGGAACCTGCTTTGGATTCTGTGTCTCCCTCTCTCTTTGCCCCTCCCCTGCTCACGCTCTCTCTCTCTCTCTCTCTCTCTCAAAGATATTAAAAAAATTTTTTTCAGAAAGTGGTCTTTAAGGCTTATTTACAACATCCGAACGCTAAAATTATGAAGCCATAATCTCAAGAATAATTACCGCATCTGTTTTTGCTAAATTAGGCGAGAGAGGGCACTGTTAAGACAAGTCCTTTACTTGTTAGAGAATGTACCCATCGATATATTGGGTACCTTGAAGATAAGGCAACACCCTTTTTCTGAGGGCTAATGAGAGATGAAAGGAGAGACGGTCACGTGTTTGGGTGTAAACAAAATTTTTTTCGTTTACCAAGTTCTCCTTTAAAGCCCATCGGCTTGCTGCCTTGCGCATATGAGCATTCTTTACTGGCTGGTCAGCAGCCTGTGTCTGCAAAGGCAGGCAGAGGTCTTGGTTGGAGCAGGATCACGAGGTGGGTCCCGGGATTGCTGGGCCCACCAGGAGCTCCGGCCACCATCTTGCCCCATTTTTCCAAGCACCAGGAGCTGCAAGTCCCCTCTGGCCACCTTTCTGCCAACCTGCCGCTGGGCTTTTCTGTCGTTTTAATGAGCCCAGAGTCGTTCGGAAATATGCACTGTGCTCCACAAAAGGAAATAGTAATATAATCAGAAATGATTATATTCTAGCACTTCAGCACTATTGCTTCTATTAATGTCCATTATCACTATATTACCTGAAACGTGTTTAACAGTTACAGCCACCAATCAAGGTGCCCGTCCTGGAAAATGTGTATTCTCTCCGTCAGCATCGCACTATGTATTGTGCTGTTACTGTTTTAAATTTTTTTTCAGATAATTGGAACCTGCTACTTCATACTTTGAAAGGTAATGTAGCGGGTGAAGCCCTGAGAGGTGCAAAGCCTTTGCTTCCATCAGGGAAATAATGCAATTTCCACGCAAAATGATTATAATATTATTCAGTGATTACATGGGAGTGGGGGGTAGTCTGTTTTTGTTAGGTTTTTGAAAGTGGCAAATTGAATTCCATCCAAGTAATCAGAGGTTATGAGTTCCCAACACAGTGTGTGTGCACATGTTGGAAGTTCATGTTCCCAGGATCCTCCCCAGCCCTGCGCCCCCAGAGCCTCTGGTGGCCACTTAGGGCAGATCTGAAATGCCAGGAGGTTAGTCCTCTGGCAGCAGCTTTCAGCCGAGGAAAAAGGGGACTTGGTGGAAAACACCCCAGCTGCTCACACCCCAAGTGGGATGCCCCTGAGACTTGCCCCTCTGTGTCCCCCAGAGGTCCCCGGGGAGACTGGCCTTGGTTCCCCCAGCGGTGACCTGCTCACTTAGGGCAATCTGCGTTGACTTCCTTCCCTTACCTGTTCCCACTCGCCCATCTGAGCTTTCTTGAAATCACTCCCCCAAGTGAACCACTTGCCTCGAATCCTTATCTGGGCTCTGCTCCCCAGGGAGAGGCATGCCCGACCTCCCAGCTTTCCCATCCCATTTTCAGGGCACCCAGGGGCTTCTCTGGGTCCTTCTGGCCTATAACCCTTTTTGTAGTGGTTCTTGGCAGCATCCAAAAGTCTCAATGTGTTAAAAGGCATCATCATCTTGAAAAGTGAAAATTCTTAACTTTTTTTTTTTTTTTTTTGGTTGGGAAGGTGATGGGTATAATTGATTTCTCCCAGTTCTTCTCTTAATTATTACTACTCCCTTCAAGGGAGACAAGATGATTTAATCCAGGTCATATTTAAAATGCCCATAACCAAGGGGTGCGTGGATGGCTCAGTCGGTTAAACGTCTGATTTCGGCTCAGGTCATGATCTCACGGCTTGTGAGTTCCAGCCCCGCATCAGGCCCTGTGCTGACAGTTCAGAGCCTGGAGCCTGCTTTGGATTCTGTGTCTCTTTCTCTCTCTGTTCCCCTCCTGCTCTCTCTCCCTCTCTCAAAAATAAATAAACATTGAAATAAATAAATAAATAATAAAATGCCCATAATCGGGGTTCTCCTTCTGAACACCTATGTATGTCTCTTAGATAATCTATGTGTAATTGTCATAGATTAATTGTCATAGATTTGTTGTCAGTAGCCCTTCCCCATCAAAACAGGCTGCTTGCAGACAGATCACTTAATTTGCTCCTCGATGTTATTTTTCATACACGGTTGCTGCACGGCCGACAGATAGCAGATGATCCTACTACAAACGCATTTGACATGGCATGTGCTGTGGGGATGAGCAAACTCAAGGTCTCCTGCTGTGGCAAGTGACACGTGTCTTCCTGTTAGGCAGAAGAGCGGGGTCCCAGAGACCAAGGCACCCGAACGGGTGCTGTGGCTGCAGTCCCTGCCAGTATTCAGGTGCAAAAGAGAGCCCTCCCTTAACCTGCAGTATCAGAGGCTGTCAGTGTCCTGCCCTGTCCCTGGGGCCCACCTGCTGACAGTTTCCATCTCCTGCCTCTCTCTTTGTGAGGGCAGGCTGGAGGTGTGGGGGGGAATCGATATCCACAAAGCACCCGCCAACCAGTGAGAGGTGGGACGTGATGAATAAATACCTGGCTTCGCTCCTTACCTCTTGGTGAGACGTCTCTAAGATACGTCCTACACGCTCACTAAAATGGTCCGGGCAGGATTAAGCCCCAGTTGCCCACACCAGTATCTCACTCACTAACGTATCCTTGGTTGGCTTTTCTTCTGTTCTGCCTGACATCCCTGCTCCCTCGTCCTTGGATCAACACTCCCCCGCCCACCCACCCCGAAGACAATTGTATCCAAATCTGTGTTGTAGGATCGGCTTTGGAAGGGAAACCACACCAGATGCCAGCTTTTCTGCCCCTGCAGGTTCTCTCATCTTTCCGAACCTTAGAGTAAGCCCTGGCAGGGAGCCTTCCTGCAGCTGGGAGCCCTCCCTCCTCTGACCACCTTCAGTCCTAGGAGGCTGGTTAGCTTAGCCCGTAGCATCCACAGCCTTGTGACATCCTGTATGTCTGCACGGGGGTGTGTGACAGGGTAGGTGGCAGCTCTAGCCAGCTTCTAGCTGACCTGGACGTCTGTCTGGGAGGTGATGGTGCTCCAGCCACATCCTGGCTTTGGAGTGAGGGTCAGCAGGTAGAGGATGGGGTGGCCAGACGGAGCCAAGAGTGCACACTCTGGGGGGGTGGGGGGGGAACAGTATAGAAACCCTCCCAGTGACTAAGTGAGTGCTGATGGATTATTTGCGCCATTTTCGTCTGCTGGGGTACCGGCAAGGCGAACGCATTGTGTTCCAAAGGAGGAATGTTCTCTAGACGCAGTAATCATCGCCATGCCAGCTTGTGACAGAGCGAACCACATCAACTTCTAAATTTTCTCAATGGAGTGTGATGTGTGTAATGTGTAATAAAATATAAATAAGCCTTTAAGAAGCATCTATGTGTTTCTTTTTATCAACCTTTAGATGCGTTCAAGCCAACTACAATTTTATATGAATTCTAGATGATATGTAGTATTTTTATTTGCTACTTCATTGCTAAATGTTTCATATAAAACTGAAGAGGGAAAAAATACACAGTCCCACATATAAAAGAAGAAGCAGATGGCTCAATGTGACCGTGGGGGAGAAGCAGTGAATGGAGTGCTCAGAACGGAGGCTCCCCGGCTCCCGGGTGCAGCCCGAGATAGAGTGGAGGGAAGTTCGCATGTGTGGTTACCTGTGTTCCTCAGCCATTTGCTCCCACTGTGTTTTAAGTAGGCCATTAGTATTCAGAAGAATCTACAGGTATCTTTGTTATGGCTTTTTTTTTTAAATCTTTTAAATGTACATATAAATGAGTATGTATTATTTATAGATGTCTTTGGATTTAGAAACATCGAGCTTGAAAAGTAATGCAGCAAGGAATATCTGATTTACTGCTCGCTGGAGAGGAGAGAGGAAGACAGGGGAGCTTTCTTCAGGAAGGAAGACAGGGTTTGATAAGTTGTTTAACCTTTCTAGGGGACTTTCCTGGAAACTTCAGGTCCGGTGAAGCCGCAGAGAGATGATGGGGAGAAGGAGATCAGCGGGTGAACCTTGCCGCCCAGCTTCTCCTGCTCCTCAGCTGTGTGACCTTGAGTTAGTCACTCACCCGCTCTGGCCTTTGCTTTCTTGCCTCTATCCGGACATCGAGGCGTGCCAGGCTGCAGCTCAGGGATTCGTTCATTTGTATTGACTGCTCTGGGCTCTGGCCTGGCTCCTGGGTTGCTGGTTTAGATTGCAGAAGCGCCGTGAGCTCGGTGAGCAATGGTTCCATGTTTTATTTTTTTATTTTTTCAGATGGAACGTGAAGCCATGGTGCGATCAAGCCACTTGCCTGCACACGTTGGTAGAGATCAGGAAAACAGAATTAGCTCCTAATTCTATTTTCAGTTCCTAGGCTGTTTCTATATTGGCCAAGAAAAGCAGAGAACTTAGAGAAATTCCTGGTAATGACTGCTTTCTGCCTGGGTACGGAGAAACATGCCTGTCTGTGGTTTATTTTTAAATGGATAACTCATCATATCTGGGTAAAAAGTACTGTAATCTCCAAAGGCTTTTCTTTCACAATTTTTTTTTTCTCTGAGAGTATAGAAACAGCCTCAGATCTACTCAAATAAAACAGCTTTTTACTGGGTGAGGAAACAGTGGTTTCCAGACGCTGGCCCTATAGGCTGGGGTTCAGAAGAGGTGGAATGAGAGAATCGGAGCAGTAGCAGCAGCTTCCCACAGGCCTGCCGTTTGGTTTACCTATTGCCGGGGGCGGGGGGGGGGGGCTGCTGTCTGGGCGGGGGACAGTAAAGGCTGAAGCTGCCCTCTCAGGAAATTCAGGGGCATAGCTGGAGGGGGCAGGGAGTGACAGCTGAGCAGTGTCAGATTGACCCAGGGCTCCTGTATGCATGGTGAGCCCACTGCTTCGACTGCCTTCCAGGAAGATCCCTGCCCATGTGTCTGCCCCTGTGTGCTCACTTCTGTGGAGAGGTGCCAGGAGAGAAAGCACCACCTTGTGTGGTTCCCAGCCCTCCCCCATCATGGCACCATAGGTATTTTAGGGACATCTCTTCTGTGCTTCAGTTAGCAGACATGGAGATAATAATGGTCGCAGCCACCCGTTATATGTGCCATGGGCTATGCTAAGTGCCTTTGACCTCTACACAGGCTGAGCCAGACCCTGAACCGGTCCAGCAGGGACTAGGATGGAAATCCAGAAAGGAAGCTCTGCCCATGCCACGCAGGCCGTAGGGATCCAGACTCGGGAGAAGGGGTTATCAGATCTCTCTGCATCTCCCTGAGCAGACCAGAAACCCACCGAGCCTAAGAACCCAGCCTGTTACTGTGTGAAGTCACTTTTCCCCATCACTTCTTTCTAAAACTGTGGGCAGGGGTGTCAGGGGGGCAGGGGATGCTGTAGGACCCTGTGCACTAGCGGGTGTCGACCAGACTATCATTCCCGACCCTGGCAGTAAGCAGACGCCAGAACCGGTGATAATGGTGTTTGGTGACTCCTGCCCCCCAACATGGACGCGGTGGCCCACATAGAGGAGGGTTCAGGTGTCTTCTGATGCGGTTGGCTACTTGAGGGCCAAGGGTGCAGGTCAAAGGCCACCCTGAAGAACTAAAACAAACAGCCTCCCTGTCACTAGGAAGGAGACAGGCCTCAGACAAGAAACTGGAACAGGGGAGGTGGAAAGAAAGAGAGAAACCCTACTTTCTCGGGCTCTGCCTGGAGGTGCAGCCTGGAGGTAGGCTCGTGCCTGAGAGTGAGTTCCACTGTGGATGATGCCAAGATGGGGGTCACCTCATGGAGCGGGGACCACCTGACCAGGGCCTGCAGAGCCTCATGGGGACAGCTGGGGAACCAACTTGTCTGGGCACATACTGCTTCTCTGATGACTGCCGTCACCCACCAACTGGCCTACTGTTGTGTTTTACTCCAAGACTCTAGACAGGCCTTATTGCAATATGATAGCCTTGCAGGAATGTCAGAACCAACGGGAAAGACCTGTTCACATTTGAGTCAGAGTTTGAGGTGGGTGGCAACGCTGAGGCCAACGTGGTGGAGGTGAGCCTCCATAGATGGCCCAACCCACAGGGAGACCTGGAAGGTGCTGGGAGAGTGTACTGCCTGTCTCTCAGCACCAGGAAGGCGAGGGAAGCCCATTCGCTCTGCAGTCCAGCTTGGCATTCTCGGCAGCCGGCCTCCCTGTCCGTGAATTAGCGACGCCGGTGCCTGTCCTGCTCTCCCGGGGTCCGTGTGGCCATCTAATGAAGGAGAGAAGATGCGGAAGCACTCCACAGAGCCAGCAGCACAGGCGAATGTGAAGCGTCATCATGAAAAGCTTAAATTTATGGGTCTGAAGGAGAAGCAACATCTGGAAAGGAATTATTGCAATTTAAAGGGAGGATGCAGGCCTGTTTATAAGAGCGAAATCTGGAAGCCGTGTCTGAATTTTTTTTTTTAAGCTGGTTTGTATTCCAGTCATGAAACTGTGGTGTGAACTTCCAGATGTGTGAAGCAAAATTGTAGAAAATGAGTGGAGTCTGGTAGGCATTTTGCTTCCTTCGACAGAGCCTTACTGAGCATGTACTACGTGCCAGGTGCTACACACTGTGCCGACACCTTAAACGGCACCGCAGGCGAGTCAGGCTGTTGGGTCCACTGGCATAAGCCACTTCTCTCCTCATCTTGTGGTCTTCAGAAAACGCAAAGGCCTGGGTGGCTCAGTCGATTAAGCACCCGACTTCGGCTCAGGTCATGATCTCGCAGCTCGTGAGCTCGAACCTCACGTCGGGCTCTGTGTTGACAGCTCAGAGCCTGGAGCCTGCTGTGGATTCTGTGTCTCCCTCTCTCTCTGCCCTTCCACTGCTTACACGTGCTCTGTCTCTCTCTCTCTCTCTCTCAAAAAATAAATAAAAACATTTAAAAAAAAAATGCAAAGGCCATGCCAGTCCCAGTTCCGGTGATGAGCCAATCTGTGGTAACTGGGGGTTGAGGAGGCTACATGTGCTGGCCCCAAGTGTTGGGCCGAGTTAGGGGTGTCTTAGTTAATATCGTTGCTGAGGGGTGTGCTGTGCCATGAGAAAATGGGGGGCAGGTTTGCAGGGGATGGGGTTGATTTGAACTTTTTTTCTGTACTGTTTCAGTCCTGGTGTCTGGCAGAGCACTGTCGTGGCATAATTCAGGATCTGATCATGTGGGCACCCCATTTTCCTTCTCTGCCCATTCTCCTTGCCCAAACCAGCCAAAAGGGACCTGGAGATGGGCCATCAGGAAGCCTGTTTGGGTAACACACGTGCACTTATCTTGATATTCTGCAGCAGTTTTCCTTAAGAGTGTCTATACTTCCAAGACAAGTTTTCAGTAGGAGAAGGGGTGAAGGCAGGTGGAAGGAGGTCCGGGCAGGGGAGCAGGTGTGTGTCTGGTCACAGAAGGAGAGCTGGGGGTGTCTGGAGGGCAGGTGGCCCAGGCAGTGGAGGCTGGACAACACAGGGCATGGAAAGAGTCTGGACTTGCCTGGGCTCCCCGGGGCCCCTGCCATGGAGGGATTTGGGGCAGGAATGCCGTGACTATTCTGGGGTTGAGCACAATCCCTGTGGCGGCGGCCGGGCTACTCGGGGGCCTGGTGAGAGCTGGGGAGGCCTGGCCCCGGCAGCGGTAGTGGAGATTATAGAGGACAGGTGACTGTGCACGATTAACCACAATGCTGGGGGCGGGGGGCAAGAGAGAGAGGGACGACGTGGGGTTTTAAGACAGAGGAGGTGGCTGTGCTGGGCCCTGAGATAAGGGTCCAGAAGTATAGGGTTTGGAGAAAGTCAGTGAATGCATTCAAGGGGGGAGGGGGTGTTAGTCGATTCCCGGAGTGAAGGAGGCACAAAGACCCTGAGACGCTGTAATGGCTTCTCCTCTGAAGCTCCACCCTACCCGTCAAAATCTTACCCTTAGAATTGAATGTCACTTGTTAGAAAGCATTAAAATGGAATTGAATTGAATTTTTCTCTTGGTGGGGGCAGTGATGATAAAAAAAAAAAAGTTGAGAAACACTGAGTTAATAGTAATGGAGAATGAGCTGCTTCAGTGCTGACAGAGGTTTTGTGGCAGACGTGGAGCACAGTCTGTGGCTTCTCTGTCGTGGGAGGGGGTCACTTGGGAACTGGACCGCCACCAGGGCATCTGGGGGCTGCCGAGAAGTGGGCGGGTGGTGGGGGGCAGCAACCAGTTGGGTCCTAGGGTTGTTCTGGGCTCACCAGGACCAAGAGTGGAATGAGGCCATCTGCTGACACCTGTACTTTTATTCAGCCCAGGGGTGGTGACTGCGGAATGTGCACAAGACAGCTCTAATCTCATCATCGTTTGGGGCTGCAGGGACAAGGCAGCTGAAGCACATAGAGTTCCAATTCTGCCCCCCCCCCACCTTATGTATTTGCCGTGTAACTTTGGATAGTTCTTCTTTTCCACAAGCCTCAGTTTCCCCATCTCTCAAGTAGGAATAAAAATAGTATCCAACTCATAAGCTTTCGAGGAAAGGTGAATCAGAAAATGTGAATGAGTGAGGCTTTGTCAATGCCAAGCATTGTGAAAATTTCATTATCACGTCTCAGGCAGGAATCATGGCCTCTGAAGATCCTACCTTTCTTTGAAGAACTCACGTCCACATGAAAGCTGGCCAGGCAGCACATCCCTAGCATTGAGAATAAGTAATGGATCTCATCAGTGGCCAATTCTGGCTCCTTAATGGAAAGAGGAAACCTCTGCATTGTGTTGGGTGGGTTTTCGAAAGGCACTCCACCTTTGTGTTTCCGTTCTCTCCTTTAAAAGCAGTGCCTTCCGGACCCCTCAGCCCATGAACTGTCACCAACCTGATGGATAAACCTTTTGCGAGTGTTTATTTTGGGGTTGGCGAGATGCCTGCAGGCTTTGGTGAACCCATGGTTGATATTATTAATGGATGGGTGGTTTTCTCTTTCTTCTTAAAAGAAGGAGAATGTGAATGAGTGTCCCCTTGCAGGATGCATTCAGAGCAGGCATGTGGCGTGGTACTAGGGGCGCCATCGGGTCCTGAGCCTGGGCCGGCAGGAAGGTGGACGTGGGCGCTGGTTTTCTTCTACAGTTTGCAGCCTCTGGTTCCTTTGCTTTTTCCTTCCAAGGAAGAAAAAAATCCTTGCTTCCCGGTTGGCTGAGGGGTGGTGAGCTGCCCAGACGCCCGAGTAATAATTGGGTAGCCTGGTCAAGACCCAGGCAGGGCTAGTCTATGATCCTGAATCAAATAGGAGACTCCCTAATTGGTTTCTCCTCTCTTAAGGGCAGTTTCTCACCAAAAAATTGGTACGTTTTATAGGGAAATAAAAAATCCTGGGGACCTTGTTTGTAATTCTCTTGGCTATCAATTTGGTTCATGTCAGGAACCATCTTTAGTTATAAACTTAGAATGGTCTCAGAATTTTCTTTGGGTTGAAATTTGGAGATCCCGCATCACATAGGCAGTTATTCAACCCAAAGACCCCATCGGAGGGTCAAACTTTCATATTGGCCCTTCGGCCCCATCAAACTCAATTAGCATCTCTTAAGTGCCTTGACAAGGTGGGGACATTCGGACCCCTTTCACAGGCATTGACTTACCACCCACTGTATTTTTAAAACCAAAGTAAAACATCCCTGTCCCATGGCTTTTTAATTTTTTTTTTTCCTAAAGCCTGGAAGCTGCCCTTTGATGATGAAATTAGTGAAAGAGAAAGGGTCAGTTTACCCACAGGTGTCAAGGTCAAGCCCCGAGATACTGCCTTGAGCCCCCCTGGCGATGGAAAACCTTACCTGTCTCCCCGATGCTCCCTGGGTTCATTCTTGAAATTCATTTCCCCAGGCCACTTTCTTTGGAAATTTAACGTTTCCCAATGTTAACATGGGAACAAAATGATTACTAGAAATCAGTTTCTAGTAATTCATTTTAAAAGCACTTGGGACTGTCATGCATCTCATTAGAGTAGGATGTGCTTAGGTGCATGACTATAGCTTGTAGGCCCCCTAGAAAGAAAAGATGATAAATGGAGGGTCGCTGTGGGTCGGAGATTCAAATATTAAGATAATGTCTGTTCTCTGGATACCTGGGATTTGACTGCAAGGAATAGAGGTTGGGTGAAAGTAGAGCAGGAAGAAGAAATCAGTGAAATCACTGAGACATCAACTAATGCCAAATATGAGCAGAGAACAGCCAGAAACCCCTCGAGGGAGGAGTTTCTGGGTTGGGGCAGGCAAAGATGGCAGCCAGGAGCAGCTGCTTGCCCTGGGCGGTGGGGCAGGCGGGGAAAGCACTGGGACAGTGATCCTGCGGCTGCCACTGCTAATTACGCATCAGTTTCTCTAGTTCTAAGAGTGAGAAATGAAGGTTCATAGAAATTACCTTAGCCAGTGTCACAAAACTAAGGGGGCAGCGTTAGGATTTCGCTTCGGATGCCTGATTCCAAAGTCCTGCTTTCGACTGCCTCTGAGAGCGGATCCTTATAAGGGTCTTAACAGGAAATGGGCATGTTGAAATGAGTGGCTTAAAGAGAGTTGAATGACAGGGCTGTTCATAAAGATGTAGACGCCACTGTGACTGGAGCGCAAAGAGAACGCTCTGTGGGGCCCGCAGCATGCCATCCAGACCCGCTACCCGCACTGAAGGGTCACAGCCAGCCCGTCAAGCCACTGCAAGGAGGAAGGCAAGTAAGGGAATGAACACCCAACCCCCCACGGGTCCCTAGTCTCCTGCTGGCATCTGCATTAGCTGTACCCAACAGGGAGTCATGGGGTCTCAGAGCTCCAGTGATGCCCTCCGTGCAGATCAGGTGAGCCCCATGGGGACAGACAGGATGGAAAGCAGACCTGGGCAAGATGGCCAGCACAGCCTGTAACAATCTACCACGGCAGCTCATGTTAGGATCTCTCCATGAGCATGTTAGGGAAAAGTCCCAAAGAACTCAGCCTCATGCACAGTTTATTGGGGGGGTGGGAGGGGGGGAAGCTTCGCTTCAATCATCTCCTCCAGAAGTGGCCTCTGGGGGCCACAGAGGAGGGAAGACCAGGCCATTGTCATCAGAACAAGCTAGGCAGCCCTAGTGGCTCACCTCCCTCCACTGCCCCTCTGAACCCCTGCCTGGCCTGTGCCCTGTTCATCTGGCACACCCTGGAGAGCTGAGCCATCTGGTTTGGAAGGAAGGGAAGCAGATTAAGCTGACAGTCCTGGGAGGTCTGTCTCAAGAGAATGAGAGCTCCTTCCACAGCTGGGTGGCCAGGACTTTGGGCTCTCAGTTAGTTAGTAGCCTTTACAGTGGTCTACAAGGCCCTGCATGATCTAGATACTCACTTCTCTAGCTGAATGTCCTACCAGACTCTCCCTGCCCACCCACAGTGGGTTCCTTGCTGGCCCAGGAACACAACAGGCATGCCCCCCCTGCCCCCGCCCCAGGACATTTGCACTGGCTCTTCTCTCTGCAGGAACACACAACTCCACATTCCTGCATGGCCCACTCCCTTATCCCCTTCACGTGAGCTCAAATGCCCTATCTCAGAAGTCTTACCCTGACCCCCTCTTTAAACTGCACCCCAGCCCCCCAACACTCATGTTCTGCTCTGCTTCTCTAATATATAGCACTGCCTACCTTTTAATGCACTATGCAATTTCTTAAGCCTAATGTTTATTCTGTGTTTCCACTCACTAGAAGATGAACTCCATGAGGGCAGGAATTTTTTTTCTTTCTGTTTTTGTTCACTTATGTATCCCCGGTGCCTACACCATTGCCAGACACACAGCAGGCCCTCAATAAATATTTATGGAATGAAGGAATGAAGCAATGAGTGAATGAGTAAGATTCTCATGGATCTAAAACGATCTGACCACTGTCTCCCAGACCTCTCTCTTCACCAGCACATACCTCCAGGGATCTTTCCCAGAAATACATCAATCGTTTATTATCACCAGTACTGTCAATATTTTGTGGCCAAGGCGATTGATTTATCTGAGCACTTCACGTAGGCTTGGTAGGGGAAATGTACTCACGACTTTGGCTCTGTGTCAAAATTAAATGGTGACCTTGGCTTACTTTGCTTCCCCACAGAGGTTATTTCTTAATCGTAGAGAGAACACTCTCTCCTTGGGAAAAATAATATTTTTGCCACCTTCGGCTTGAAAATGACTATTTGATATGGCTCGCGTGTGTCTCTGTCAGTGGCAGCTGGAAGAGTGCGGGTTGAAAGAGGCTCTGAGAAAGACCCGTCACATTGTCGGGGAGAAGCTCGTCGCAAGGTGGAATTAGTTTACAATAACTTATTTACCTGTCCAAATCCCTCATATCACATTAAAGCTTTCCCCTGCTATCCGGGACTCTGGAGTGCTAAGAGGAAACAGGAAAATCAATTGATAATGATATATTCAGTTTAGAAAAATATATCGATTCCCAGGTAATGACAGTTGTGCATTTTTGCAGTGGAGGATGCCATTTCTTGTCGTGAAGATGGCTTTCACATATATTACATTTGAAAGAGGGAACTGGGAATAGTCCTGCCTCGCCATAATAGATAGGCTCTTTCTACCAGGTATTAAATCTATATTTAAAAAAAAAAAAATTCTCTCCAGGGAACCCATCCTTTGCCTCCTCAAGGTCTTCTTGCCCATTATCTAAAGAAGTAATGATTTGTTTTTGTAATTCTAGAGTTTGTGTCCTATTCTCTTTCCAGCATTAGATTAAAGACCTGAATTTCTTATCTTTCCCCATCTCTGGAGTTGCTTGGTTTGAATCAGATGGAAGGCAATGTCCTTATTCTCCCTCTTATCCACTGTTAATGGTTCCCCTGTGGGGATTAGGGCTTTGTGTGTTGGGGGGATGGGGGAGGGACATCTAGGTTCTGCCCCTTGGGGGTCTCCACTGCCTGCTTGGCCCCCCCTTATCTGGGAGTGCCCACGGCCGCCTTTGGGTACAGCCTGTGTGAGATGGTCCACACTTAGAAATTCCACACAGAGACAAGCTTCCACTTAGGGTGGGGACTCTCTAAGATACTGAAATTCCAAAGATCTTTTTGCAGAAGATGATATCTTTTCCCACCCCACCCCCACCCTTTTTCTTCTCTTTCTAGACTGTCTGGCCTCCTGGTGATGCTCACGCTGTGCTAAGTGTCGGTGGCCATCAAGGTTTTTGCATCCTGGGGACGAATCCTGACCTTGCCAGAGACGGACATCGAAAGGTAGGTCTCTGCTCAGCTCGCCTGCAGATAGGAAAGGCATCAGACCTGGGCACTCCCGGCTATGTTCTCGAACACTGATGTTCTAGGGGAAGTGAGGAAATGTAGCTGGCCCTCTCAGCCTTTTGGTCAGGGAGATTTTTACATAGATGCAGGATTAGAACCTAGCAAAGCCCCCGGGTCTCAGTCCTCCTGGGATCAACCTAAGAGCATTGCTATAGCTCTTATGGCTCCCCAGGACGTGGGATCCGGGGGCAGCCAGCGGCCGGGTCATATTTAAGCTCCTCAACTATAATGCTTCTTTGGTAGTTTACCTTTTCTTGTTATTAAAGTAATTGTATTCAATATCATTAAAAGACTGTTCATTGTAAAAATACTTTAAAAGATAGCACCTAAAATTATATAAATTACTTAACACTCATAATGCCGAGAAATCACCACCTTAGTGTCTCTTTCTGGGCTTTCCTTCTCTGCACAACCGTAAAGTGTGCACGCACACATGCACCCACACATGCACACGTAAACGGGATCACACTGTATGTACTGCTTTTGACTGCACAGTAGGAAGGGTACATTTCTGATGTCAGTAAATACAAATCTATAGCACTTTAAAACTCTTCATATCATCTGGATAGAATGATCTACGCGATTTACTTAAGCAGTGCCCTAATGATGGGGCATAGAGTGTATTCTTAATATCTCACTCCTACAAAACACAACAAACATTTTTGTACATATATGTTTGCATAGTGGTTTGATTATTTCCTTGGATTAAATTTATGGAGGTCTGGCCTCAAATTTTGACTCAGGATTTTCAAACCTAGATGATAAAAACCAGGTAACCAGGAGAGTTGGGGGGGAACGTGGCCTGCGTGTGAGGGCAGATATCTGATGACAAGAATCTGTAGGATTGCTTGAACACCCAGCCGGCAGGCCAGGAATGAGCCTGCAGGAGCAGGGGAGCCTGGAAATGCAGCTGCCGACATCCACTTACTTACTGTTGCTCAGGAAACAGGAGGATGGGCCTGGAATGAAGGTTGGAGGGGGTTGGCGGGGGGCACCGGGGTTCAGGACAGGTGAGGCTGAGCTGGCCCAGCCTAGCATGTCTGGTGGCACTTGAGGCTTTAGAAGTCCATGGGCCAAAGCCATCTCTGCATAGCACATGGGGCCCAGGACTGGGGAGGAGAAGACCATAGCAGCCCCAGGACTGCTTTGTTCTTAGGTGCCAGGCCTGGTGCCCTCTGATCAGGAGCCTCCGTGGCCTTTACCTGGGGCCAGCTTGTGGCCTGAACCCAGCTTCCGTCTGCAGCAGGGGCCAGAACGGCAGACCGACAAGTTTCCAGCCATGTGCATGTTCCTTTTGGACTCAGAAAAGTTGGGCCTGGGGATGGCCCTCCTCTCCCAGAGCCCTGGCTTAGAGAGAAGCTACCGCAGCTCTAGGGTTGAGTTGTCAGTAGCCGTGGTTGTCAGCAGGCAGCAGGAGGAGGCTCCAGGCTGGGCCTGGATCAGCTGCCAAGATGGAAGAAGCGTCCACTGGGCATCCAGCCCGCCGCCACCCAGCAGCCCAGTGGGGACAACCAGCAGGGGCAGATGGGTTTCTGGCCTCGGGAGCTGGTGGGCTGTTGGCATGCATCTAATGGCACCGCTGAGTGGCCGGACAGCTGTCCTGGTTCGTCGTCCTAGGCCCGAGGGGATGCTTTGCTTCTGTGACTGTCGGGTAAGAGGCAGGGAGTTACCAAACTAGACAGATCTAGTGATGGTGGCATCTTGGATCTGGTGATGGTGGCATTCCCAGCTCCTAGAGGGGGCAGAGGTGGAGATGAGTGTCTGAGAAGAGACTGAGGAGATACTCATCACAGAAGTCAGCTTTCCAAGGATAAGCCTTCACGTTTTAAAATTTTAATGTTTATTTATTTTTGAGAGAGACAGAGTACAAGTGGGGGAGGGGCAGAGAGAGAGGGAGACACAGAATCGGAAGCAGACTCCAGGCTCTGAGCTGTCAGCACAGAGCCTGATGTGGGGCTCGAACCCACAAAATGTGAGATCATGATCTGAGCCGAAGTCAGACGCTTAACTGACGGAGCCACCCAGGCGCCCCTGTATTTAATATTTAAAAAATATTTTTTTTAATGTTTATTTATTATTGAGAGACAGAGAGACACAGAGTGTGAGCAGGGGAGGGGCAGAGAGAGGAGGAGACACAGAATCCGAAGCAGGTTCCAGGCTCTGAGCTGTCAGCACAGAGCCTGATGTGGGGCTCAAACCCACAAACCAAGAGACCATGACCTGAGCTGAATGAAGTCAGATGCTTAACCGACTGAGCCACCCAGGGACCCCTGCCTTCACGTTTTAGACACTGTGAGTGGGGTGAGGTGAAGGGGATCTAGACACCCAGGGGAATGGGTTTAACGTCCCCTACTTTGAGATCTGCTGTTCCCTCCCACTGACAGGGCCTCCCCTGTCAGGGCACATGGTTCTTATTTATCTCAGGCTTCAAGAAGCATGTATGTTAGGAAAGGGAGGGACCTCAATAGGACACCTGGTAGATCAACCCCCGGGCCGGTGTCCCCACTGTGAACTCATGGCCATCTGCCCTACCCTAGCCAGTTCCTGGAGAGGGGGAATCACATCTCATCTCTGTATCCCCTTCCACCACCCCCGCACAGCACCTGCTGGGGCTCTCGGTAAATACATCACTGCACACACAGCTGCACCTGCTCCTGGGAACACCTCAGCCTGTGGCCCGGAGCCAGGTCGTGCTTGTCCCTTTTGCCTCACATGCAGAACCCCATTGATTCTCAAGAAGATAGGAAGTCTCCACAGCCCACCATGTCCCCTGTGACCAGTGGAAGAAGCTGTCACTTTCCTGTGGAAACTGGGCACGATCACTGGGCTGTGTATGTCCTGCTGCAGAACGGGGCCTGCTCAGATGCAAAGCAGGGCTGCTCCGTGCCTGTCCATGACCAAGAATGTGGTGCCAGAGCCAGCTGGCAGGAGCGAAACCTGATCCCTGCACTGCAGTGGGTGACCCTGGCAGGGGTGGAGCTCAGGGGAGCTAAAGCCGAGGACTCGGTTTATGCAGAACCATAGGCTGAGCCGAGAATGACATCACCAGACACCTAGACCTTGGAGGTGGGGAAAGGCAAGCCCTGACCCACATCAGTGCTGAGACGCGCCCCTCTGCAGCCTCCCCAGCCTCCATCCCTGGGGCTGTCTTGGCACCTCCCGTCCGGGCCCCTTGTCCCCCTGCATGCCATGCATCCTGAGACGACATTGCAGATGTCTCCAAAGCTAACGGCACTTGGAACTCTTCCATTAGAGGACACTGTGTGCCATGCCCTGGACGTCCGAACTCAAGGCTGCTTCACCCGGCCAAGCCATTCGGAAGGTGCCCTTGCTGACCACACTCCCCGGTCTCTTGCCTTCCCTCACTCGCTTTCTCTCAACAGCCGTGCTTCGTTCCATCCTTCTTTTCCTTCTTATCCATCCCCCTTTGGCTACCGTGTTCCCACCCAAAGACAGACCTGTGGGCAGACATCTCAGGGCTGCCTTCACTAAAACGTACACTGTCACCTGCTTTTCCTTTTTCCTGGCTTCCTCTCCCGGCCCCACCCCTGCCTCGGCAGCCCCCACATCCACCAGGCTTCTGGGCACTCGGCCTCCTGAGGATGTTGTGGAAGCACATCGGCACCCCGGCACAGATCCTTCAGCAGGGTCCCCCCTTTCCCATCACCCCCCAAGCCTTCGGCCTGCCCCATCCACATAATGACTAGCAGATGACCTACCTGCTACTTCAAGGAGACCCTGAACCTCTTTCCCTTGGCTTGGTGGGCCATGTCACTCCATCTGTGTGGCCACTCCAGCCCCTCTTCCTCTGCCTGTCGGTAAGGGAGGGCGTCAGTGCTACAAGATTTCCCTCAGCTTTCCTTTCTCTGCTTCATCTGTCCCCAGGGCTTCATTCTCAGATGGCATCTCTGTGCCGAGGTCCCAACCACTTCTCCAGAGTCCTGAGAATCAGCCACGACCTGATTCGCACCCCAGACTTGGCCTGGCGAACACAGAACCGCCTCGTTGCTCTCAGCCTTTGGCGGCCAGGCCACTCACCCCTCCCCGGTTGGGCGTCTCTGTCTCCTTTGCCTTGTGTTTCTCATCTTCCTTCCTGGACCACAAGCTCCTTGAGGACAGGGACCATCCTCTTGTCTCCACATCATGAAATCAGATGATCTTAGTTCCAAAATCACAGGACTGCAGGACAGAGAGACCTCACAAGCAATGGATGGACAGGACCCTGGACCAGGAGGCGGCCACTGGGCTCTCCTCCCAACCCTCGTACTAACTCTGGGGGAGCCCCAGAGAGCTGCTGAGTCTCCATCTCCTCCACGCACACTGAGGGCAAGCCCTGACCTTCCTAGCTCCCAGGAGAAGACCGGCAGGTCTTGCTGGGCCAGCAGTGTCAGCTCTCAGTGACTGCTGGAATCACCCGCAGAGCTTTCAAACATACGGATGCCCAGGTCCTGCCCCCAGACCTTCTAATTTAATTGTCCTTGTGAGAATGGATGTTGGTGTACTTTAAAGCCTTACCAAATTCCTGGACCCTAAGTCCTGAGGAATTGACACAGAGGTTATAGAGATTCAGCAAAACGAAGTTCCTGGATGATATGTACTTTATTTACCCTTTCAGATATTCTAAAATCTACCCCCTGGATCAAGCCATCCAAAACCCAGACACTTGGGCCATCACACTGTCAACCCCATTCATCTCACCCCACCCCAAAATGCTTTCACATGAACCCTCTGGGCTGTTAGAAGTTCTTCTTTTCCTGTAGATCACACTGATGTGCCCACATTTAGGATTTTGTGGCAGTTAATGTTTACCCTGTCACTGTGATCTCTTTGCTGGGACCCTTGGGAGAAATGTCTCTGATTTCAGCATAGACATGTTCTCCTCCTCAGCCTTTCCTGGCACCTGCTATGGAATCACATTGTAACATCCGCTTCTTGTTTGCCTCTTCCAAGGCGAAACAGTGGCTCTCAACTCTGGCTGCATATTAAAATCACCTGGGGACATTTTAAAAAATTCCAATATCCAGGCTAGATACACCAGATCAGTTAGATCAAAATCTCTCGGGATGGGACCCAGGCATTAGTATTTTTGTGAGGCTCCCCAGATAATTCAAATGGGAGGCCAAGGTCAGAAGTACCGCCAAGACTGGAGGCAAATCTGTGACCCACCTGTAACAGACGCATGGAACTTTCTAGATGTGGTTTTAGGGACGAAGCAGCCCCTGAGCCATTTCCTGCGCCTACACTTGTCAGCAGCTCTCCTGCTTTGGATTTACATTGTCTTCTTGCACATATCCCTTTAAGTTAGCTTTTCAGTCCTTCCTGAACAGCGTAAGGTGAAAACAGAATGGAAAGCCTCCTGCTTGTCTCTGGCTGGGCCCTGGCACAGCTCCTGCCCCCCTCAGGCCTCCCAGGAGAGAGGGTCACGACCCCTTCCCCATCCAGAGGCGCCTGGTCAGCGCCCTCTGTTATGGTAATCCCCCAACAGGGACGCACCTCCGGTCTGCCAAGAGCTGTCTCCAAGGCCATGAAAGAGGCTCGGTCAGTTCGCGGCATCTGTGTGTTGATTGGGACTGGGGCAGGGAGGGGACTCATGGGGGTGGCGTCCCTGTGTCCAGGACACTGGCTCTGTCACCTTTGTTTGCCCTCTCCCTTTTCAAGACTCGGCCCCTTGACAAACAACCCAGTGGGATTATCGGCCAAAGGCAGGAGATGCCCCGAGGTGGAATCTTCCCCCAGTCCCGGATGCGAAGTTGTTCAGGGGGAGCAAATACGCGGAGCGGTTCCCATTAGCCAACGGGGCTGGGGTGGGGCACACACAGCAGTTCACTCTAGCTGCAAACCCTCATTTGGCACCTGGGCTAGAAATAGCTTATCTGCAAACCTCAGAGTTTATTTTTGTGGCCAAGTTTGATTTTCCAAGCGACCTGTCTCCTTCCTTACCTTGAATGTGCCCCAGCGGCCGGGGCTGCTGGGAACAGTTGCTTGTGCCCTCCAGGAGGGCATCTGGCCCAGGGCAGGTGGGGGTTGACACCCAGCTTGCACCTTGCAAGCTTTGCTGTGTACTCTGTAGTGCTCAGAGGGAGGGACGCCTAATTTGCACAGAATTTTAATTTGCACAGAAATCTCATTTGCACACAAATACCGAATAGGCTGGCAGTGGCCCCACCGGAGTCCTGCTCAGGGAGAACTCCATGCGTACATCTGTCCAGTGACCCAGCAGGGGGTTGCTCCTAAACTACTGTGTTCCTGTCCCTTTTTGATGATTTCATGTATTCACAGGTCACTCAAAAGAACTTTTAAGCTTTTGTCTTCGATTGTAAATTCCCTCTCTCTCTTGGTGCTCTGTCTCTCACACATGTGCATACACACAGCATGGCAGTGCAGGGGCACGGGGGCTATGGAGGAATACCCCGTACAGGGAAAAATGAAGGATGTTTCAACATTCATGCATTCCTTTATTTCTTCAAGCCTTTATTGGCAGCAACACTGCATATTGTTCTAGAGCCTGGGTCCAGAGAGTTCAGACAAAAGGCCTGTCCTCCAGGAGCTCGCTGTCCAGTGGGGAAACCAGAAACTGAGTACGTTCTTGCAAGATGTGATAAATGCAACAAGAGGAATTTATCCAAAGTGCTCTGGAAGAACTATTCATTTGCCTAACAAATATTTCTTGAGCACCTGCTGCATGCCAGGCATCATTCCAGGCAGTGGGGATACAACAGTGACCATAGGAGACAGAATCCCTGACCCAGAGCTCACATTTGAGGGCATGAGAGTACTCAGCAACTAACTTAGTTCGATCAAAACTACAGGCTTCCAAGAAGAGGTGGCCTTAAACTAGAAATGAAGTGTGTGCACATGCACGCACACTCAGGGACTATTCTAGGCAACGGGAAGAGCTATCGCAAGGGTCTCAAATGTAGAAACACAGGAAAGCTCAGCCTAAGTAGTAAGGGAGACCCATGGGTTGGGAGATGCAGCAAGAAAGGTAACTAGGTCTTGGCCATGGTGGGCATTGAATGCCATGCTAAGCCTCCAAAAATCACCCTTACAGATAACAGAGACATAGCTGAAGGCTCACAGAGCCCTCTCACAGCCAAGCTCCCTATGTACCATCTGACCCCAAAACAGACTCTTTGGCAGCCTGGTGCTCTGGGCAGCCACTACCCCAACTCTAATTTGTTAGAACATCCAAGGCTAAGGCCATAGGACTTCTTTTACCTCCTCCCGCTACCTAGTGCTTTCAGTTTGCATAGCGTTTTCACACAATTCCCTCTACTTGGTCATGAGGGAGACCCTAGGAGGTAGACAGAGAGGAGTTATTGTTGCCATTTATTACACCAAGCAGCAAGCCGAGGCCCAGAGAGGACCAATGCCTTACCCAAGCTCACACAGCCAGTCAAAGCAGAGGGGGGACTAAAATCCTTGTCTCCTGGCTTCTAATCCAGAGGCACCTCAGGCCTTCACGTCAACTGACACTCCTTATATTGAAACCTAAAGAGCTCTGAGCAAGTATTGGCCATGTGCTGGTCTGTCCTCCACAAACATTAGTTGAGCACCTACCACATGTCAAGCCCAGCCTTGAGTGACCATCCTCTGGGCCTCAGTATAGTCCCAAAGCAACCCAGGAGGAAAACCATCCTTCCTCCCACCCACCATGACCCAAGAGGCCTAAAGGCTACAGGCCAGCCAGACCTGTGCTGTCACCCACCAGTGCCAACCTACACAGGTGACAGAATCGCCATCACCAGCTAGAGACCACCCCACTGCCTCCCTGGGTTCTCCCATCCAGGCCACTTGGAGGCACGCTAGGTATAGCTGCCAATACATAGTTCCCTCCGACTTGTAAGCTGGGTGCTGAAGGAGCAGGGGGCTCACGCCTCACTCACAGAGCGACAGTTTGCCTGGGTAAAGCTGATGCAGCCTAGCAACCCTCCGGGTTGAGTCTTTTTTTTTTTTTTTTTTTTTTTTTTTTTGATTTGTAGCAACTCATTTAGATAAAAGCATCTGGTTCGTAAGGAAGCAACAACAAAAAATCATTAAAAGCATATTTCTGCTTTTACTAAGTAACCTAGTAACAGCACAGGAGGTAACAATTAACCCGGCCCCCCTTCTCCAGGTGGGCAGGCCGGTGCTCTGAGTGGGAAATGACAGGACACAGAAGGGGTCTAGCCCGGGTCTCCTCTCAGATCAGCGCTCACAGGGGTGCATGAGGCAGCCCCAGCCAGCCAGCCAGAGAGCCTCGCCCTCCCATTAGTGTGTAGGGGAGGCATCCTGCCTCTCCATCCCAGAATAAGCAGTATGATTATTTATTTAGCACCAGTTCAAGGCTTTCTGAAGTGCACTCAAAGTGCTCTGCCGTCTCGCACAGGGGCACACAGAGCCACACTACTGACTTTGTGAGTCGGGTAAGGTAAATCTGACCCCCGCACCAGCCAGGCTCACTCGCCTCCCATGACCTGCACTCGACCCGCACACGCATGCACAGCCTCTGTTCCCATGCAGACAGACCCTTGTGCTCCTAACCACCCCTGCACGTATGCATCACACCTGTGGACGCTTGTCCTGCAAGCCCAAATATCCCGGAAAAGCCTCTCCCAGCCCCTCCCGCCTCCTGGCAAAGAGCTCCCAGCCACCTACTCATGGGAATTTCCTCTCCTCAGATTTCCTGACGCTGTTACTTTCTCTGGCAGCCATTCGCTTCTTCTTGGGTCAAGTGTGGTCCTTTCACCATCCAGTGTGCTTGTGGCTCATCCCCCACCCACTGTGAGCTCTCTAGGTGGGGGGGGGGGGATGGTTGAGGGGGGGACAAGCTCTCTGCAGAGCTGAGCACATCATAAACACCAAAAAGGGACTGATGATAGAAAACGCCAACTCACATGGCCTCTAGCTATGCTCATTTGCTCCTGAGTCCTTCAGCCCCTCTGCTTCCTTTCTATCACAGAACCCTCTCACCTGGCACCTGGATCTTGTCTTGTCTGCCCTGGGAGACAGCTGAGGACAGGGGCTGTGTATCAGTCACTGGGACCCTCCCCAAAGCCTAGTACAAAGGCGGCTCTTGTGTGTTTGCAGGATGATGAGCATGTGTGTTTCACTCAGAAGTATCTCAGTTAACCTATCTCACCTGTGTGCTCAAGGGCTGGCCACAGCTCACAGCGCCTACCTTAGGGGAGTGTGGGCAGTGCACCGACCCTGTCCTTCCAGGGCTGCTGTCCCCTGGGGATACCATACACCCCAGGCCAGAGCTCTCCTTCCCTCTGTTCTGGGCACAGTCCACACTCCACAGTCCAGGAGGAAATAGGCCTCCCTGCACCCACCTGGGACCCAGGGTCTCAATATGCTCAATTTCACATTCAAGCCACCATTAGGAAGGTGTGTCCCATATCCAGAGGGGCCCCACAGCATTACATTCATCCATTTGGGAAACGTTTCTAGTAGGCAACCATCAAGAGCACAGATGGTGGACCCAGACCGCCTGGTCCTAATCCCAGCCCTGCCCCTTACCCGTGTGACCTCCATCACGTTATTGAATCTCCCTATGTGTGCTTCAGTGTCTTCATCTGAAAACCAGGAATTATAATAATACCTATGTTCTCTGATGGTTGTAAGGATTAAATGAGTTAACGTAACACAGCACCTAGAATAGTGCCTAAAACACAGTCCTCTACAAAGGTTTGCTATTATTATTCTCAGGGGCTAGGACTCTGAGTCATGGACTTAATTCAAACTCTCTTCAGGACCAAATGCACTTTCAAGGAAGATATTGGTGTACCCGCCCCCCACCCCCACCCCCAACTGTCTTCCACCCATCAGTCAGCCTGTGCAGCTTTTCATTGCTAAAAGCACTCAGTCAGCAGGGGACCTCTGCTCCCAGGGAAGTGGCCCTCCCCAATCCGTGGGGATCCCAAGCAGCCACAGAGCTGCATCCTGGTTCTCTGTAGACCCTGGAGCATCCTGCAGCCCCTCTTTGGGAGCGGGGAGAGTCTCTCAGCACCTATCAGAGCCTTGTTTCATTCCCCACGCCCCATACCCATGACCTCCTGAAGGGGACCTAAACTCGTGCTTGGCCCACAACTGCCCCAGCAGCCCACACCCACACAGTGGAGAAATGACCACCAGAGACACGGGGCTTGACCCACCCAGGGCTGCCCCTGGCTGGCTCTGGGACCTGGAAGCATGTCCCCATGCTTCTTTGGATCGCAGTTTCTTTATCTGTATCACGAGGGGTTGGAGTTGTGATTGATCCCCAAGGGCCAGTCAGGCTGTCCCTAGGAATGACACTCTGGATGTGGCCGCATGGGGGCTTCTGGGACGCCACCACAATTAGCGTTGTGGCTTCAGAAGGTATGTCAGCGTCCTTGGGGCATCTGTCATTAACAATTATGAAGTCATTATCTGGTAAATAATTCATAACCCGGGAGATGGGAAGAGCCGCCAATAAACAAGAATCCACTTAGAAGGAGGCTTGGCAAGGGCTGGGACAGCCACGGTGCTGGTGTGGCTCCATCCATGCCTCTGGGGTCCGCGCCGCCTGGACTTAGCACCTCTCTGCAGCCCTCCCTCCCACCCCCGACCTGAGGCGTCACCCTTCCTCTGGGCTCAGGCAGAATTTAGTGCCTGCTGGAGTAACAACAGGTATCGAGTGATGACCAGGTGCCAAGGACTACGCTGAATGACTGCCGCACACTTTCTCCCTGAATCCCCCCGAGAGCCCTGTGCCTGTGGCTACTGTCCTCATCCCCCTGTGCAGAGCCGCACACTGAGGTTCAGAGAAGTGAACATCTTACCCAGGGTCTGAGCCAAGATCAGAAAGGAGGGGGCACCTGGGTGGCTCAGTTGGTTGAGCGTTTGACTTTGGCTCAGGTCATGATCTCACGGTTCATGGGTTCAAGCCCCATATCAGGTACTGCAATGACTGGGCGGAGCCTGCTTGAGATTCTCTCTCTCTCTCTCTCTCTCTCTCTCTCTCTCTCTCTCTCACTGCCCTTCCCTCACTTGTGCTCTCTCTCAAAAATAAATAAATAAACTTAAAAAAAAAAAAAAAAGAAAAGAAAGAAAGCACTGGACTGGGATTCAGGTCGGTTTGATGTGAGAGCTCTCCCCCTTAGCCAGTGTGTCCACTCCCCCCTGCTATGACTTGTGACCTCTCATCACTTTACTCACCTTAATCTCCGTGTGACCTGTTCCCTCCCAGCTGCACTGGGAGTCCCAGAGGCCTGTGTTTGCTCTCTAGTCCTCCACACCAAGGATAAGGCCATGGAGGTGTTCCCTAGAGCCTGCAGACCACAGCCTCGCTGGGCTGGCTGGCTAGTTCAGACTTGGCAGTGGAAGGGGAGCACGAAGGGATGTCTTCAGGACCCTGTATCTGAATTTCCCATCTTCTCCTAGGCCTGGTGCACTTTTCATTTTCCAGAACATTACAGCCTTCTGGCCACACTCCCACTGAGAGTTCTATCCTGTGAAAGGAGCTCTTTGCCCAGATGGAGTGAACCCCAGGCCACGTGGGTTGGTCTTGAGGACTGGGTTAGCTCTTCAAGACTTAGCCTCTCCTGTTTATACTCTGACCCCACCAGCAAGGCCAGCAGCCGGCCCTGTGCCTACAGGACCATTTCAAAGATCTGCCCAGAGGCCCCCCAGCCAGGGAAGGACTCTGGGGGTGTCTCTCTTACTGCTGAGAGTCTCCATTCCATTCTTGGCTTCTTCTACGTAGAGGTCTATCAGCAGCACCCATACAGTCAGCTCCCCTAAGGCCTGGAGTCATGAAAGGTCTTAATTACACTTCTCAGACAACCAGGGCTCCCTTGAGTTGGGAGCATCAAGGAACAGGGTGGGGTTGCTGGATGCTAGGCCCTGTAATTGTTACACATCTGGAATATTGCACAAACCGCTATGGCCAGGCCGTGTGGTAGAGGAAGCCACAGTGGTTCCCAGGCATGCAAATTTCTCAATAACTGTGGTCACCAGCCCAAGGAGAGGCCCCTTTTAACCTTTTAACCTCTCCTACTGTGGACAACAGGATGGCAGACACAAAGGCCAGGAGGTGGGGTCACTTTGCTGCTGTGTCATAGAACAGCTTGAAGCAACCAGAACCCTTCCATCTTCTTTGACCAGAATTTCCTCATGGGAGGTGCCAGTCCTGCCCTACTGGCCAGTCCCCTACAATGACAGAAACACATCCCCTGGCCTCTTCCTCAATTCCTTTGCTTCCAGAAATGGGAAAGATTCCACCCAAGTGCATTTCTTGTCTTTGACCGAAGACTTCAGCATGTTGTTCATCAAGGGACTGAGTCTCACAGACTGAGGAGGGCAGACGAGGATGGCACAGCCAGTGCCCTGGACACAGGGACGCTACCCCCATGAGTCCCCTCTCTGCCCCAGTCCCAATCAACACACAGATGCCACAAACTGACCGAGCCTCTTTCATGGCCTTGGAGACAGCTCTTGGCAGACCGGAGGCGCGTCCCTGTTGGGGGATTACCAGAACAGAGGGCGCTGACCAGGCGCCTCTGGATGGGGAAGGGGTCGTGACCCTCTCTCCTGGGAGGCCTGAGGGGGGCAGGAGCTGTGCCAGGGCCCAGCCAGAGACAAGCAGGAGGCTTTCCATTCTGTTTTCACCTCACGCAGTTCAGGAAGGACTGAAAAGCTAACTTAAAGGGATATGTGCAAGAAGACAATGTAAATCCAAAGCAGGAGAGCTGCTGACAAGTGTAGGTGCAGGAAATGGCTCAGGGGCTGCTTTGTCCCTAAAACCACATCTAGAAAGTTCCATGCGTCTGTTACAGGTGGGTCACAGATTTGCCTCCAGGCTTGGCGGTGCTTCTGACCGAGGCCTCCCATTCGAATCGCCCAGGGCTTCTGGTGACTAATGTGAGACCACCTACCGCTTCCTCCACCAAAAAAGAGGGGGACACAACCACCTGTGTTCAGGGCCTTGTTCCTGGGGCTTGCACTTTCTGTCACTCTTGGCAGTTCCAACCTGAGACCCCGCTGTGCTGCTCCCAGTGGGGCTGGGGACGCTCCTGCTGCCAGGCCGCTCCTCAAGCCGTTAGGACAGGATTTTCCGTGCCCGCCCCGTTGTGGAGAGATTGACAGAAAACAAAACTATCACTTAGGGAGGGAAGGAGGGGGAGTTTTCAGCCCTGGAAGGCAAAGGTGTGAGAGGAATCGGCTTTTGTCATGAGGCAGAGAGCGTGGCTTGTCCGTGAGCTACAATCCCGACAGCCCCCACGAAATGATGCTGTTACACGTGTGTTCACATGTAATAAGCCCCCCTGTTCCCAGTGAGGAGGTGCTGGGGGCTGCTGAGTTTTGTGCAGAGGAACCCACAGGGCCCGCTGTCCTGTCCTCCTCTTGCTCTGAGCCCTGGGGACGGATCGACCCGACACTGAAGCCCGCGCTCCCAGAGGTCTCCAGGGAAGGAAATTCCATCAGCTCCCAGAGTCCCCATTTCGGTGGCTCCTGCAGGCTTTTCTTCTATCTGACCTAAATCTCCCTTGCTGCAATTTAAGCCCATTTTCCCTTGTTTTGTTTGGAGTGGAAATGGAGAACAGCTAGTCCCCAGCTGCCTCCGAAAGCCGGGTGAGTCACAGTCCCTCGTACCTCCTGCCACACTGAAGCATTCTCAGAAACCTGCCCCGTTGAATCCCTGCCCACGGAGCCTCCGAGAGAACAGCTTTCACATTAATGCAGGAGACGAGGCTCGGGGGTCCCGCTGGCGCAGCACTAGGGTGGCCCCTGGGCCACTGAGAGGAATGCAGGAGATGGCATGTGAATGGATCTGCACCACACGGTGCTCCCTGCAAGGATGCGGTCTGGCCATCCAGACGGGGGGCGGGGCGGGGGGGTGGTCCCTGCAGGAGGTGACAACCCCGTGACGTCCTGAGGCTGGGAGGACTCCCTGGCAAAAAAAGGAGGCATTTCAGGCAGATGTCAGGGGGATTGTCATTCACTCCAGGTCCCACGTTTGGGTTTTGAAAACTAGTTCTCTTCGTTCTATCCTCCTTTACTCCAGAGCTTACGTGGAATCTGGGGTTCCACATCCTCACCCACTCGTTCTGTTTTTAGTGAGCGTCTGACTGCCGGGAAGCCGCCGTGGGCCGGGGGTGGGGGGGGGGGGACACACAGCACATGTGTCCTGTGGGCCTTGCTGACGGCCTGTTCATCTCCTGAGCCACTAGGTTTCTGTCTTCATTTTGTGTCTTTTTACCTTTTTACTTCTGGGAACAAAGAACCCCAACTTGTTTCTGCTAAACATGAGCTGTTTTGTGGGCTGTGGAAGCCAGTTCCTGGAAGAGTTGGGCTCGTGGTAAATTAATTAATTAATTAATTAATTTTAAAAATTGGATTAGAAAGTCCGAGTTTAAAAAAGCAACAACGCTGAGTGTCCCTAACGGCACACAGGCAGGCCGCGGTGAATGCAAGAGAAGAATTTTCACTTTGCTTGGGCCCCTGGAATTCAAACCTTCCTACTCTGTGGGTTAAATGGAGAGAAACCGAAACCTTTTTCCCAAGCAGTTATCCAGCTGAAATACTGAGATGTGAGCAAGGTCATTTGACTTTTTTTTTTTCCATTGCTTGGCCAAAAGCCCTGTCCAAACTACTTGGCTTTAACATAAAGGAACCAAAAAAAAAAAAAAAAAAGGGGGGGAAAAAAACACATTGATTGCATTTAAATAATGGAATTGCCATTAATATCTTCCATAAAAGATGATTGATTCTGACTTGGATTTATGGGAAGTTGGGGCTTGTAAAAGTAAACAGTCGTTCAATATTAATGATGGTTGATGCACCGCGCCCTGCCCCCCAGGGCTGGTTAAATGCATAGGCTCCCAGTGGCTGGGTCTGGAGGGCAGAGAGGGCAGCCCTGGGCCCAGTTACCCCCTGTGCCAGTCTAGGAAGCCAGCCTCCCAACCCCTCCTTCCCTCCCATGAGATCCTAATGCGAAAATGACTGGGAAGACCAGCAGCTGTCACTTCTGCTCTGTGGAAGCCCACAGCCTCCAATAGGACTGAGGACCCCTGATGGCCTGGAGAGTCTCTCCCTCACCCTGCACACCTTGAGAGCTTCGGTGGGCTTGCTCTGAGCTCCTCTGCAGGTGGGTGGGTGTGTGAGTGGCGGCAGTCTCTAGCTTTGCTGCTCTCGTGGCCCATAGCCCAACAGACTGGCCTTTAGTGCCGGGGGCTCGTGGGCTGCGGGTTTCAGAAGCAGTTTCTCCAGTGATTCTTTTCCTCCTGCTCAGGAAAAGATGGAGGTGAGCCCTGGTCCCTCCAGGAAAGTGGAGGCAGGCCCTATGGCTCTTTCTCCTCAGGAAGGACCAGTGGTTGAGGGTGATGGGGGACACCCATCTGGGTGCCCATAGCTGCCATGCCTGCCAGCGTCCCGCCCAGCTGGGCCATCAGCCCCGCTCCTGACCCTCCCACTCTCAGGTGGCTGCTTTCTTCATCCCCATCGGGCAGCTTGGAACCCTTATTACTGTCTCCCAGCCCTCTAAGCGCTATGGATCCCCTGTCTCTCAGCTGTAAACGGGCAACTCCCAGACCCACCCCCAGGCTCTGTACCACATGGCCCCCTTCCACTCCCCAGGATGCCCCTCAGGGGCCACAAAACCTCACAGAATTTGTTAACTCTCCTCCAGCCCACTCCTCGATTGGTGTTCCTCACCTCCGGGAATGGCCGCACCATCTACCCAGATCCCAAGTCAGAAATGTGGGAGCACCCCCTCCTCTCTCACTCTCCACCCCCACATCCCTGGCTGCTGGTTCTGCCTCCTCACCTCTCCCCCATCCTTCCCTCCATTCCCAGCGTTCTTGACCTGGCTCAGCAGGCCTTCATCAGTTCTAACCCGAATGGCTGGCATGGTAGCCCTGCCCCATTTCTCTCCCTCACTCCCTCATCGCCCCCTTCCAGTTCCTGCATGCTGGCCCCCAGGATCTTCTCCAGCAGGTGAGCCACACTGGAGTCAGTCCGCCAGTCTCCATGGGGTAGAGTCCAGGCACCTGCCTCTGGAAACCCACACCTCCTCCATGCTGAAAGCACCACCTGTGGTCACGCTCTGGAACTTTATACCTCAGGGCCTTTCCTGTGTTGTTTCCTCCACCTAGAATGCTGTTGCCACCCCCACCCAGGCCTCCTTCCAAGGCAAAAGCAGCCATTCACATTCGTCTCTCCTAACATGCTGTCCACACCTTTAATGCAAGAAATGAAATGAACCTTTGAGGGCCGTCCATGCCAGACATGTTTGGAGCTGCCTGCCCTTCCTGCACCACCTTCTGGAAACGTCTGTCCCCACCCACAACCCCTGCTGCTGACAGCAGGGCATGCAAACCCCTCTTCCACCTTCAGCCTCATTTATTGGACTAGGTGCAGATTCCTGATTCCAAGGGTGCCCTTCCACTGGCCGGCGAGGTGGCACTGGTTGCTCCTGACTAAAACATTGGCTAGACCAGTAAGATCTGTCTTCTGGAGTGGGAACTGAGGGACCACCAGGGCCATGCACTTTAGCCAAATGGAAGCACAGATGCCAGACAGAGCTTCCTCCAGGGCTCTGTCCATAGCAAAAGGTCCAGTCTCAAGGGCAGTGATTAGGACAGAAGGAGAAGGGAGATGAGGGAGAAGGTGAGCCGTGAGCAAGAGAGTTTGCTCATCATGGCTGCTCCCTGAAGCTCCTCTTGCTTCCGCCCCTCTGCTGGCTCCCCCGAAACCTCACCATTGCCTCACAACACCCCCCCTCCATGAGCTGGTGCGAGTAAGCCCTCTTTAGTGCAACCAGAACCCTAACTAGAATGACAACCTCGGAATGCCTCGCAAGGACAAATAGAGCCGAGAGGTGGGCCAAGCTTTCTCATCTATGGCCACTACCTCCTGCTCAGCACTGGCCACCACCATGCCCCCTCCCGTTAGCCGTGATCACTGTCCCCTCCTCTCCCACTCCAGGCTCCTCGAAGATGGGGCTGTGCCTCCTCCCGCTGCCCATCAGGTGCTGGGTGGGTACGACTGAGTTTCCATGCCGCCCTTCTCCGTTAAGGTTATACAGCCTCTCCTTGTCTGCAACAATGCCAGCAGCCTAAGATGCAATGGGCAGTTGGAAGAAATGGTGTCTGAGGTCCTTTCCTGCTCTAAAATCCCACGGCTGTGTCGTCGTCCCCGCCCCACCTGCCGCACAGGAATGACAAAGTGGAACGTGGCCCATGCTTGGCCCGTTTGCTCCATCCCGCTCTTGCAGATGGGGCTGCCTTTTCACATGATCCCCCGGAGGGCCCCTCGCAGGGGCTCTTCCTCTCACTGCTCGTGGTTGAAGAGGGATTTGTGCCGTGGCCAGGCGGGCCGCAATTTTCAGGCATCCCTGATAGGAGCTTTGCCTAATGAGGATGCAATGCTTACACATATTTTCATTCTTTAAAAAAAAAATCGGCTATTAATTTGTCAGAATTATTCATATTTTACTGATGATATTTTCCATGTATCTAATCAGGGAGCTCATGAATAGAAATGAAACTATTTAAATACAGAGATGGTGTACAATGTAAGATCTTGTTTTCTCAAGCTGTTTCATAATGCAGTGCATACATTTATTTCTTCTAAAAACAGGTTTTTGCAACCATCGAAAAAAGTTTTTTTAATCTTTGATTAGATATGACTCTATTCAGATATGCTAAATCGGTCAGAGCAGCGTGTGTGTGTGTGAGTGTGTGTGTGTGTGTGTTTGCACACACGTGTGTGCCTGCCTGTGTGGTCACTTGAAGCATGTCTTCTGGCCTTCTCCCTAGGGACGGGAGACTGTTTTTGGTGAGAAAAGTGGAGAACACATTTGGATCAAATCTTTTGGATGGAAGGATGGCAAAGTAAAAGTACAAATTGAAATTGGACTGAATAATATTCAAGATAATTATTTGTACAGTGTAGCCTCTTAAACTGCTCAAAATTCCAGCAGCACTTACCTACATTGAAAGTGGCTTGGAATCATTAAACAAAGCCAGATATTAAATATACTATTGCTATCTCTCGAAACATTAGCAAGTAATGTAAAACACATGGCATCTACTCAATGGGAAATCTGAGAATACAAATTATAATAGTTGTCTTATAAGACCTCTGGGAAGCTTGAACTGAATTGCTTAATTCCATTAATAACAAACTATTACTCTAGCTATTAAAGCAACATAAGGTAATAGAGATCATGTCGAGAGATTGCACTGAGGCTCTTTCTTCACCTAGCACAAATTTATTCAGGGGCATTGATAGATTTTAATTGACTATGGCAACTGAATAGCAACAAAGGAAATTGAATGTCTTTTGAAAAGCTCCACATTTTGTAGAAGCAAATAGCAACACCAAAATGAGGGTTTGGGGGAGCCGGGAGAGGCGGGGAAGGACGTTGAGGAACGTCTGTACCAGCAGCTCCTCCACAGAAATGCTGTCCTGTAACCTGAACAAAAAGTTCCTTGGGAGCACGCACACCACAGGCCCAAGCATCGTTTCATCCCCGCGCAGCCCAAGTTGAAACGAAACTCATCCGGGCTGCTGTAAAGACATGTGCTTTGTCATGAATATCCATGGGGCGTGCTTCCAAGATATAGGACTGGAGAGACCTTCGTGCAGGCTCCTGAGTCTTCTCTGGAGAGTTCTGAGAACAGGGGGCCTACTAATAGCTTATCGTGGCTTAGCAGTGGCATCGATGACTCCTCATCATGGTCCGGCAATGGTGTGGGTGACCGACCCCTCATCATGGCTCTGAACCTTGACGACCACTGAGGCCTCCCTCAGCTCCTGTCTGGTTCCAGATGGATTCTGGTGACCTGTCACCTACTTTTCTCTTCCACGTTTTGGTCCTCTACCCACTACTCATGGTCCCTCTGTCTCTTTTCACACCCTATCGGCATCAGGTGTCTGTCCTGCATCTCATATGGGCCTGGCTTTGTATGAAGTCAGCTTTTATACTATAGTCTGCTCAGGGCGCCTTAGAAAAATACCACAAACCAGGTGCTGAAACAATGGCAACTTTTGTTTCTCACAGTTGTGGAGGCCAGAAGACCCAGACCAGAGTCCAGTCAGGTTCTGGTGAGCACTCTCTTCTCGGCCTGCAGACAACCACCATTTTGCTGTGCCCTCACATGGCTGAGTATGAGGGAGAGAGGGGGCATTTTCTCTGCTGTCTCTTCATATACAAAGACTAATCCTATTGGATCTCATTTATGAACCTTAATACTTCCGTAAAGCCTCTGTTTCCAAGTATAGTCACACTGGGGGTTAGGGCTTTCACATAGGAATTTGGGAGAGACACAGTTCAGTCCATAGCAGTTTTGAAGTTCCCTTTTCATCGTGTTGGGCTAATCTCTCTTCTCCCCCACCCAGCCCCAAGTACCCAAGTGCTACTTTAGCTCCTCTGTTTGAAGGGAAACTCATTTTTATTTTTATTATTTGAGAGAGAGAGAGAGAGAACGAGTGGGAGAGGGCCGGAGAGAGAAGGAGACACAGAATCTGAAGCAGGCCCCAGGCTCTGAGCTGTCAGCAAGAGCCTGACATGGGGCTCAAACTCACAAACCATGAGATCATGAGCTGAGCCGAAATCAGATGTTCAACCGACTGAGCCACCCAGGCGCCCCAGGGAAACTCATTTTTAAAGGAAACTCTACCCAGACGTGAGAGGATACGTGGTGGCAATTCGAGGAGGTGGTAAGGAGCCTGTGGGCACTACAGGAAGGCAGAGTCACAGGGCTCCCTCCAGTCATGCTCGTTGGGGGATTGGGCCTGGATCGTTGCACTGCCTGGCCCAGAGCACATGATGATGCCGCAGGGGGTTGGGAGGTCGTGTCTTCTGATGTCTGAGCTTCCCACAGGTTTGGGGACAGGTCCTGAACATCGCCTCACTTCAGCCTGTAGGGTTACCTTCTTATTATTTTCTGCCCAGTGTGGCAGCGAGTGTAACGTTCAACTCTGTCGCGTCCACTAGGATTGGGGACACTGTCTCTCACACTGCCTGTCGGTCCCAGCTTCTATCCACGACATCACAGAGGAGCTTTGGAGGGCTGGCCCGCAGCACACAGTAGCCCCTCTGCGTCCCGCCACCGCGAGGGCACCGGCCCTTCTCGAGTATTATCAGAGCCAGGCTCTGGGTGCGACGCCCAGGAAGGGGCTCTGGCTCACGGCGGTGGGTGCCTGCTCGAAGGCATTTGGGAGAATCTAATCCCACCGCGACTGCGGCACACGCATGTGTTTGAAAACCTCCTTGGCAGGCAGGACCTCCTAATTTTTTCCACTTCTTGTGATTAGCGTTGCAGACTAATCCTAGCACCAGACTCAACACCAGCTGTTCTCCCCCCGACTGCTTGTTTTTACTTAGAAGCCAAATCCTGGAGCTGCTGCTGCATCGGCTGGCCGCGCTCCTCCCTGCTGCCAGTCACCTGCCATATGACCCCAGGTGAGCTAGCTCTCAACCCGGCCGCCTCCCGTGTGCTTCACGCTGCCTGGGCGGCATTCCCCTGTCTCAGGGTGAGAGCCACACTCGGTGCCAGAGAGGCCTCCGGCTTACCTGCTAAGACGGTCTGACAGCAGCTGTTCCCAGAGCCAGAATGACCTTAGGATTTTGATTCTGCATTCCAAGACATCAGACATCCTTGGGTGCCATGTGCAATTTTTGGTGTAATGGGACCTATTCAAAACAATATATGCAACATTTAGGTACATGATATCACCTGACAATAGAATGAACACACATGACCCTACCTCTGAACTTAAGAACTAGAATAGTGCCAGACTATTGAGATTACCTGGTTTGCTCAACTTTCCAACTCCCCTAACATTTAGAAAGAGGTCTGCAGAAAGACTCAGGCCTTGGGCCCTCTCTTCTGCCCCTCCCCACCTTGTGGCCACCTGGAGGACAAGGACCTCTGCCCGAGGGGTCCCTCGTTTGCAGTAACAGCACCCCCACCCTTCAGCGGGGCCCCGGCCAGGAAGCAAGGCCTCAGTGGCCTCCAGCCCGGCAGGTGGGCCAGAGCTATGATGTGGAGTCCAGGGAGGGCAACATGGCAAGAGCTCTCTCAGCTTTGTGAACTTCCCCATAGCATCCCCCTTTCCTCCAGTGACTTCCATGGCAGCACTTGGGGGAAGGTTATTTACAGCATGCAGACACAGGAGCTCAGACTTCTGCATCCTTGGATGCCATCAATTTGCATTTCTATGAGAGTTTCTCACATACCTGGAAGGCCCTAAAAACAAATCAGGGAGTGTGGCATATGGGACATTTGCCCTCCAAACACTCCAGCGTCAGGAAGAATTGTGATTGTCAGAAATATCATATTCCTGTCGAAAGCACATGAAATGAGCTCTGTAAATTGGGAAACATAAGTCACGGTTATATTTGTTCTGCTGCCGTATAAGAATCACGAATGTCTCCTAGAACAGGAAACAAAACCAAACAAAACCATGAGCCCTTTCAGAATGACTTCATGTCCAGCCATAGCCACCTCTACCTGGCCGTGCTGTTTCTCTTGCTATAAAATTCCTGACTCCCTTCATCCTCGCAGGTTTTGGGCCAATTGGTTTCTTTCTTGGCAACTGCGGTTTAGTGAAAACAGGATTAAAGTAAATCACTCTTTTCTCCTCTTTGGCAGCCTCTCCATGGTTTTCCTTCTCCAGCGGCCACCGGCTGTTCTGTTCTCCTTTTCTCTTTTCTCTGCATTCCTCCTTCCCTCACTTGGTTCCGAATTCCTGAATGTGAGGATCACACAGGGAGCCGATGGTTTCCTCGAGTAGAGCGGTGCTCAGCACCCAAGGCAGTGCACCTGCCCCCCTTATCCTATCCCCACCCCTAAAAACATTTGAGTTATACGCGCCTGTGTGGGGGACAGTGAGACAGTGACCCAACCAGAGTGAGCAGAGGTGGCAGAAATAGAATTCTCCTCTGCCTCGAGAGATCAGGCCAGGTGCAAGGTATTAGGTCTCAGAGAAGGGGAACAAATGGCTGAAGGAATCGGGGAAGGTTTGTTATCCCCCAAGCATCTTTCCACTGGTTCATAAAGCAACATAGGCTTGAGATCTATGGAGAAGTGTGAAAATGCCAGCTGTGGAGAGAGAAGGCTGGCCTGGTGCTGGTGTGTGTCCATGTGTCGTGAGGAGGGCACGAAGCTGGGAGCCCGACTACGGTCAGGAGTGAGGGCCTGGGGCTGTGTCCTGCTCTGAAGTCAAGTCTGTGTTAGGTTAGCACTGAGTAGAAAATATCCAGGGGATGACAGTTGGTCTAAGGACTATAGGAATGGTTGACTCAGGATTGCAAGCCAGAATCCTAGGATGTAATATACTGGCAATAAACGCAAGATTCTGTGAGCTCTCAGTCTCCCAATACTGCCATGATAGTTTTGTTTGTGTGTGTGTGTGTTTCTTTGAACACTTGGAAAGCAAGCAAGGATTCCCCTGACAATCAGGAAGTCTGGATTTGGGCAGCAGTAAATCTCCTTTCTCTGAAATCCTGGTGTACACTCCATTCTTGCATCTCTGCCTTGGCCTCGGTGCCAAATGGGCTAGGGCTGGAGTGCCGACAAGGTGCCTTGACATCCGAGTGAATGTGGCAAGTCAAAGCAAATGCCGAGCCAGGTAGGGAGCTCCAGGCCTCTGGGTGGAGAGAAGCCCCTCTGGCTGGATTTGGAAAGCATCGAGTGGAAGGAGAATTTGGTCCTGATCTAACATCCAAATCAACACCCAACCACACCATTGCTTTCCTGGCACCTCCATTAGGAGATTCGGGAAAAGTCAGGAACTTTCTAGAATAATACTGTCTGCAGCCGAGAACTTCCTGCAGGCACGGAGATATTCCACACTGTATTGTCTAGTGCTACTGAGCACTTCGAATGTGGCTGGTGTGACTGGGGAACTGAAGTTTTAATTCTGTTCAAGTTAAGTTAATTCCAGTTGAAATAGCCACATGGGTTAGCGGCCACAGTACTATTAGCAGCATGACTCTGAAAGACCCAGAGCAGAGCCTGGGTGAGGCTGCCCCAAGCCTCCCAAGACTCCAGAAGATCTTGTCCCTTTCTAAGCCTCAAAGTGGCTGAGCATACAGAGCTCTCAGACAGAAGTTATCCTGAAAATCAGAATGGGCTGGACGCTTATGGAGGTGCCAGCCACCAGGCACGTTCCCTCAGTAGTCAGAAGAACTGTGCTAGGCATAGGAAAAGATCCTCCAGTTTCCCCCAAAGCCTTTTTCCCTCTTGCTGCACAAAGTTTCCTCTGCTCAGGCTGTCTGAGGAAATGGTTTTTCAAGGCTTTGTTATTATTACTTTTTTTTCTTTGGCATATTCCCCGAAGCTATACCTGGGTTCCCACATTCCATTTGATTTCTGGCTGTTCCAATTCACTCCTGGCCAGGGTGGTGGGGTTTTCCACAGACCGGTTTAGAGCTGCCCCCCATGTCTCTCTTCCTTGGGGTGTTTGGAGAGGAGATCAAGGACTGGTCACCACCACTGGCAGGAAATGGGCAGGTGGGGGCCATTTGGTGGCCATTGCACTGAGAATGCCTGTCTTCTTTGCATGTAAGTTAGGAATGTCTAGAGAGATACTTATTTTCTTGCTCCAGATCTGCCAGGTCCAAGCAGTGGCTAGATTTGGGGTGCTTTGGTGAAGTATCCTGGCTCTGGAGTTACTGGTGGAGAAGTCAGATCCCTGCCTGCTTACAACAGTCTGACTTCCCAGAGCAGGCACGGATGCTAGGGAGGAAGGGGCCAGTCAGAACCCAGGATGAGGAGAAACAGACCCTCGACCTTTGGAAAGCTGGAAGCAGCATCTGGTCTGCCCCTCCCCCCATCAGCCTCCCAGGTAGTAAATCCTGCGGGGAAGGGAGGTCGAGTAGGACAGCGCTTGGAGATCCAGAATCTCCCAGACCCGCGTGTAGACTCGGGAAATAATAGAAGGTGAGGGAAATGGCTCAAGAGTCTGTGTTTATGGCACATCTTTTCTCCCTGGGCTGCTTGGGATTCTAAAACCTTAATCTTGGGCTTCATTTTCTAGAGATAGAACACTTGTCCACTGGCTGAGAAGGGTAGAAACAGATGAGTAGGGGGGTGATGGCCTTTCCTAGGGTAGAAGGCTTAATGGTTCATTTAAGAGCATTGGCTTTGGGTTCAGTTAGCATTGTAAGAATAATTAATTTATATGGGAACTCTCTTTAAACCCACGGATATGCACGGGTGCCACCTGTCCACCAGCAAGAGAACAGTGAATGTTATCATCTCTGCCCTAAAGGAGAGACTCTTCCCAGTGTGGTCTGGGTGGAGGAACAAGCTGTTCGGACAGTGTTAGCAAGGAAGAATGCCGGGTGGTGCAGTCATGCCAGACACAGAGTCCAGGAAGGCTTTGTGGAAGCAAGAGAAACTGGAGCTGGGGCTCTACGTGAGTAGCAGACTTGAGATATCTGAAAAGAGTCAGAGGGCTCTTCAATAATGGAGGCAGGAAGAAGAAACAGGTAAGAGATGGGAAGCCATGGAGAAAGTTTCATTATAATGAAACTCCGGTCATTGGAGTATATGCTTGCGATGTTTAAACCTTATGAATTGGCAGACCATCTACAATCATTTGTCAGATGCTGGTTTGTGGTTCTAGAGACCCCCCTGACCATCACCCACCGCCCCCCAGGCCAGAAAGGTGGAGAAATAGACAAGATTCTCATGGTGGTGACATGATTTGTATGTGATGGCCAATCAACTGTGACTCTGAAGCCACTTTTAACGCATTTTTCCCTGATTTAAAACAGTTTTGGAAGTTGATTTCTAGGTTTATAAAAAACCCCGTCTATTTTGAGTTTGGAAACATAATTAATTATTTCCTAGAAAAGAGTTTTAAAACCTGATTACTTTCCCCAACTCCACATCTCCTTGAGGCTATTTAAAAAAAAAAAAAATCAGATTTCAAATCACGCACATGGAGCGAGTAGCTTTTTCGAGTTCAGTTGACGAGGTTGCACTTTGACATGCTTTTCAAGATTTGAATATTTTTATAAATCATGATTATGCTACTGTTTAATGAGAACAAAAGTGGAAATAGCATCTGCTTGTCTGCCGCAGAGCCTCTCCCGGCCTGTGTGTGCTGTCTGGAAAAGTTGTGGCCCAGTCTGGAGAGCTGATGAGTGTCTTGATTAGCTGAAATTGCTTCCTGCGGTAGTTCGGGGGCGTCGGTGCTGTGATGAACTGGGTCATTTCACGGATCCGGGACGCGGGAGCTGCTCTGAGACACAGAGTAGCTGACAGTCTAGCTCAAGTCAGAAACCCACAGCATGGACACATGGGCCGACTTCCCCTCCAATCGAGACTGGGACCTTAAGGGTACATGCTTTGCTAGACGGTGAGCTTCTCTGGGGCAGGGGTAGCGGCCGATACAGGTTGAAATGAATCTAACTGGGATTCAGGGTCGTGACTACCGTTTATGGGGCAAGAGGGGATACAGACACAGGCAGATTCACTGAGGGTGGGGAATGGAGATAGGGCAAGACAGCAGTGTGGGCATGGAAGGGAGCCTAATTCCACTATCATTCAGCCCAATCATCGGTGTTCAGGTTGAAGAAACTAAGTCAGCCAAAGCTTAAATATGGTGCTCTTTGTTTTCTGAGTTTTTGAACGTTGAGACATGTTAGTTTTCTTTCAAAATAGTGAAACTAAAAATGTTTTTGATTTTTAAACTGTTGCCATTTTTATCTGGAAAGCTCATCCTTCCAGAACTCCTTACCACCACCACCCTGACGCTCCTCTCTAAATAACGTGTGTAGTGTGACTTCTGTGCAAGGAAATGCCTAGATCCTAGGTGGACAGTTCAATCAGTTATGCACTGACACATGCAACCGTCAGTGCAATCCACATCCCTATGGGGGGGGGGGGGGGAACAAACATTTCCATCAGAAAGTTCCAGAAAGTTCTTCACGCCTTTTCTCAGTCAACCCCCTCCTCCAAAAGCAACCACTGAATGGTTTGTTTTTAATGGTGCATTTTAAGTCAGTGTTTTTAATTTAAAACATCACCTGCATTTTGAAACTGAAAGGTCTGCTGCTGACTCCTGGGAACCCCTGAGTGGCGAGGCCCCGGGGGGCGTTCTCTGGAGTTTGCCCAGCCCCCTGGCTCACACTTGGAGGTCGTCTGAAGTCTCATCGGCTGCACACCTCCGCACCTGGAGCCTCAGACGTTTGCAATACCTTGAGAACAATGGGTAGCAAGAAAATTCATTCTGTGCTTTTTCTAGGACTGCTTGCCTGCAATTGTGCCTGCTGAGCGGGAGGACTCCAGATTAGAGAGAGAGAGAGAAAGAGAGAGACAGAGAGAGAAAGAGAGAGAGGCCTGCTTTCCCAGCCTGCATAATCAGCATCGAACATATTTCTGCCCCAACAAAGAGAACAGTGTGTTCCTGAGATGCTGCTCTGCGGCTTAGAGGCTCACTGGTGGGCGGTTCTCCTGGGAGAGAGTCAGACGATCCAACAGCAGCCCCCAAGCCCACCCCACCCCCTTTTTTTGCCCCAGACTCTCTGGTTCCTGAGGAGGGGGCCACACACATGGGTCCTAGCAGAGGGCAGTGATGGCTCTGCCTCTGTGCCCCCTTTATCCCTCTGACCCTCCCCAAATAAAATTCCCGCGAGCACACCTGTCTGCCCGGTTGAGTCACACTACTGTGGCCACTTTGCCTCTGGAGATGTGGCGTGTGTCTTACTCCACGACGCCAAAGGCAACTCTCCCTTCTTACAGGAGCTGTCGGGGGTTCCCAGCCGAACTCCCTCATCTGTCACTGCATCAGTAGCAGCACTGTGCTAGGCACATGGACATTTCCAGATAGAAGCAGCCAGAAGACAGAACAAATACTGGGCTGAGGTGTGGCCCAAACCCCTTCTAGGTCCGGTCTCTCCCTGTGACTTCCTACAGTTGACTCCATTGGTTTGGTCACTAACACTCCATTAGGACTCAAGTCTTTTGAGGGTGGCCAAGATTGGAAAAATGACTTTTTTTTTTCCACCTCTTACCTATACTTGTATTTTCCTCTTTAATCATAAGGACTTAAGTCCGGAAAAATAACCTAAGAATGCGTGTGCCTTGTTTGAATGTCACAGTCAGGCCCTTTGTAAAGTCACCCCGAGGCAAGAGAAGTAAAGATGTAAATCATTAAGATACTAAGATGCACGGGCCTGCAGCAGGTGAGGACAAATCCAAGCCGGAAGGGGCTCCCTGGGTACCGGCACACCCAGCCCTGGACTGGGATGCCACTGTGGTCACTCTGACCACTGACAGATCACTCCCTGGCCTGTGCCCTAGCCGCCCCATCTGAGGGAAGGACAGGCTAAACGTCTAAAGTCACTTCAGCATGACCCTCTGTGGCTCTCTAATACCTTTGATATCACCGGTCACTTGGGTGTCTGCCATGATCACTGCCAATTACACTGGTGAACATTTCATAGGTGTTTAGAGACCCAGACTGGAAAATACAGAAAAGGCCACGGGTAGAGCTGTCACATCGATGGCGGATGGTTCATGCGGATGGCTCGTACAATGGCCCCACTAGCCAAGCTCAGACTGTGCAGCCTTACTTCTCCACAATGCAGGAAGCAAAAGGAGCCTTGGGGGCCCATGGCCATGAGGCACCTTCACTTTGTTTTATAGGAGCTGCCTCATCCGTGCTCTGGCCCCCACCCAGACTCTCAGGAATAAAGTAAGACCACAGGCGAGAAATGAGGGCCTTGACCCCGAGAGGCAGCTGCTGTGAGGGAGGAAGAAGAGGCAGGCAGAGCTCAGGGCACAGCACAAAGGCCTCCAGTCCTCACGCACATGAGTCCTGTTCACATTGCTTTCTGTGTTTCAGTGAAGAGTAGGCCAGCCCTCGAGGCCATATAAATTATAAAATGCTTCCATGTGCCCGAATCCTTCCCCCTCCTCCACTGGGAGCCTCTGCTTTCAGCCCGAAGGAGGCCACTGGACTGGGAACATCTCAGAAAAGCACTCTCTGAACCACCCAGTGAGGTCTGCAAGAGCAGGGGTCAAGCTGTATTCTTCTGGATGCTCCCTTAGGGCCTCAGGGCCAGGGGGGCCTCGGGAGACCCTGGAGGTTTCCCCTGTGACAGTGCAGAAGCTTCGTCCATGACAGCTCAGGCTCATAATGGCTCTTCTCGAGAACAATTCCAGGTCACGAAGGGAAGGGAATATATGTTCCATACATTCTGTTTCGGGCCAAATTTACAATACATTTCAAAAGTGTTTTTCACCAAAAAAAATTTTTTTTTTAAATTAATATTTGGTTACTTGCTTAAAGTAACAAATGTCAGTTCCCTGGAAAATTCACTCATTTGGAAAAAGGTCGGAGAGTAGGTGATAGCCCACCAGCCTGAGCTTTCCAGAACGGGGGCTGCTGGTGAATGAATGGCAGGTGCGGGGCCATCCACACTGGTGTCCCACTGCTCACTGAGGGGGATGGGGTGCTAGGGTTCCTGCTTCAGTCCTACTGCAGCTATATGCACAAACTCAACTCTGTGTATCCCACTGGGAAGCATGCCCTCTGGAGCCACATGGGCGGCTCCTAGGGTATCCAAGGAACTGGAAACAAGGAGAGGTTGGGGGCCAGGCTCAGGGACTTCCCTGAAATGGGTCATAGCTCCTACTGCAGCTGCAACTAGAGGGGGAATGGGCACAAGCTGGGCCAGAAGAATGGGCCGGGCCACAGTTTTCACCTGGTTCTGGTGCCAGGGTTGGGCACTGATTCAGCCCATAGTTCTGGTGCTTCCTGGGGGAGGCCTGCCCTCTGGCTGGCACATGCTGAGCACAAGGCTGGGGGCTGTGGCCAGGCAGCTGTGTCATTGAGGCTCCCAGCCTGTGGTCTAAAGCCCTGCCAGTAGGTGTGCCCCTGGAGCCTCCCCCAGATCCCGCAGGCGGCCATCTCAAACATCCACTGGTGGGCACGGGCTGGCTTTGATCTGCTGACCTGTCCCCATGAGGCAGTCTTTTTCAGAAGGTCCTTCTGCCTTTAATCTTCCAACAGGGAACAAACACCCTTAGTCTCTCTCCTCTGTTCTGCCAGACTGCTTAGTCCTCTGTCATGCTGGACTTTTATACACCATTTTTGAAAGTTCTGCACTCATCCAGATGTGTTCACCCTATCCCTCACTTTCTCAGTGGAGAAACCGAGGCCCAGGAACTGATGGGAAAACTGGAGTGGAGAGCTCTGTGATGGGGGGTGTCAGAGGAGACTAGCCTTGTCCTAGCAGGTTGGTCCCTGAGTGTCCCCAGGCCCCGGTGACTGCTCCCCACCCCCACCACACAGGGGTGCTGTGTGCTGGGAGGCTCTCTTCTGGCAGGGGTAAGATGAGGCCGTGATGGGCACTGGCTCAGCCACTCAGGTGCTCCTTACAGCTCTCTCCCCTCCTGCAGGGTTTATGCCACACCCTTGCATTCAGAACCCACTGTGCTGGCCGTGCTCTGTCCACACTTGGTTTCATCCCTCCACCCCTTTTGGTGAACGCTTCATTTGCATTGTCCGGGTGACCCTCGGGACACCCTGCACTCTTACTTGGGTGCCACCTTGCATGTTCTGCCCCACCCCTACCCCCCCCCCAAATAAGTTCTCAAAACCGCAGTCTGCTCCCCCAGCCCCATCATCCAGGAGGGGGGTCCCCCCAACATCCCCCTAGAACCTTCTACACACAGAAGTTCCTATTGGGTCAATATGGGTGATGAGAAGAGGCATTTTCAAGGGTAGTTGGTGCACGGCTCCTCCCAGCTCCCGACCTGTTTGGGAGGAGAGGCTGGGGACACAGACTGGTATGGGCTGCCAAGCTGGCGTCATCGACACCTTCCCAGCCTCATCCTGGAGGATGGGCTTCAGAGGACCCCGACCCAGTTTGGGAGCCACCTCCTGGCCCCAGAGGTCTCTGAAGAGAACGTTCTGTCTGCCACTGCCAATGTCAGGCAGGTCCTGGCCAAGCTAATGAGGTCAGCTCCCCTCCTCACACAGCCGGGCCGCTGACCACAGGACCGCAGACCACAGGTAGGGGATCCGGCTTCATTCCTCAGCCTCGCGCCAGCGTCTGCAGCCACCAGCGCACTTTGCTGGCGCATACCCGGAACCTTTCATCTTCTCTGTTAAGAAAATGATGAGAAACAGGCAAACTTCCCCAGGAGTGGCGGGCATTGTGCAGATGTACTCCAGATGGGCGGGACTGGGAGCCCTTTCCAGCCCCTGCTGGTTCATTTTCCAACAGGCTGGGCAGCTGGCCTCGTTCACAGGTCGTTCGTTAGCAAACGAACTGCTTATCTCATGTCCTGACTGACCCTTCCCCACGTGTCTCATGCAGATGCCTCACCCCATTGCCTTGGCCATGAAATTCTGCCTTCCTTAGCAAAATCAGTTCCTGGCCCTCCCGAGTGGTGAAGAGTCTCAACCTGACCCTTATCCCCTGAGAGTTACCTCTCCTGTAAGCCTTGTCCTAGGTCAAGGACAAGGACTCCAGCTGCTCTCTGGCCTAAGTATGGGTATTCAGCGCCATCATAGTCCTCCCTGTGGCCACTGGGATCAAGCTAGAACATTTAAAGCGGCTTCACCCATGGCCGTAGGAGCGCACCAGGAGGTAAAGACAAAGAGTGTTATTACGTTGCTAGACCACCTGGCTCTCCAGCACCTGCCTCTCCTCCAGGAATCATCAGCTCCTTTCCTGGGTCCAGCTCAGTGGCAGACACCATCACGGCACTGAGCTCAAGCCTGAACAGCCGGACTCCTCAGAGGACCCAAGGGAGCAGGTGACCTGGAAGCAGAGCTCCCTCCAGGCCCACTGGGTCGGGCCACCGCAGGGTGGAGCAGAAGTCTCTCTGGGAGCTGCACAAGGAAGGGAGGATGCTGAGTTTATGCCGGAGAACCTCCCAGACTCACGTCCTTCGGATTCTTTTTATACAATGCAGAAAAACCTTGTCTGAAGCCAGAATGGGGCTGACCCTGGGGTTGGGAGCAAGGTCATGGCTGCATCGCCCATGGGCTGCCTGTCGATGCCCTGTGCAGGGCTACATGGTGCGTCCTTGCCCCTGCTGTGTGTACACACCTGAAATCCTGTGAGCACCACAGCCATCAGGATCCTAGAACACAAGGGGCAGGAAAATAGCAAAGACTTGAAGAACATTTAAGACAAAAAATAAACCCGCCAGGGAGAAGTGTCTGTTGCAGAGACCATTCGGTGTGTTCTGACCTGCCAGATAATAGGATTACACGTTCCTTATCTCTGCCACCAACTAGCTCGGGGCCAGCCCCAGTCTAAGCAGTGGGACAGTGGGACCTACGTCCTTCCTCTCCTGCTCCACATCCTTAACTATGCACAGCAACTTGCTTTTTGGGATCCAAAATCCCCAGAGACTCAGCTTCCCGACCTTGTAGAGCCTCTGGGAAGAGGTGACATTTTTTAGTCCAGATTTTTAGCGTCTGCTCTTGTGTGTGTCTTCACCCATTTCTTGGTTCAGGAAACCCAGACTGACGTGTGTCTCTGCTCAGAGGGACCGGCCTGATTCGAGCCTGGCCTTTGGAAATTCACCCAGGGCAACCCATTTGCTCCTGCAATATTATTTGTCCACTGGTCCATCAGACTCTTCTCTCGGCTCCCCAGCAGGGGTCTGGGCCAAACCCTTGGGGCCTGATGCTGAGCACAGGGAGGGAGTGGAGAGTGGCAGGCACCAGGTAGACTGATCATTGTTGCTGTGTAACTGACCACCCCAAACCTAGATTTATAGCCAACCGTTAAATTAAGAGAGTCTGAGTGAGGACTCCAGACCAGGCACGGCAGGGAGAGCTTGTCTGCAATGTCTAGGACCTCAGCTGGGGACACTCACAGGCTGGCGACTCAACTACCCAGCCTGGGATCATCCAGAGTCATCTCCTCTCCCATGGCTGGCATGGACCCTTGCTGCCCACAGGAACACCTGCATACATCCTGTCTCCTCTGGGCCTGCGTTTCCTCACACTGTGGTGGCCTCAAGGGGGATAAATTTCTGATATGGAAGCTCAGGGCTGGGGGGGGAAGGATGTGTCCCAAATAACAGGTGGAAGCCACATTGCCTTTGATGACTTAGCCTTGAAAGGCACACCTTGTCACTTCTGCTCTGTTCTGTTGGTTACAAGCAAATCACAAGTCCTCTTGGATTCAAGAAGAGGGAAGTTAGACTCTTCCTCCTGATGGGGGAGGGACCGGGTTTTAGAAGAGTGTGAGATCATAGTCTGCCGAAGCATCCCTGCTGTGGGTCCCTCCACTTTGCAGATAAAAACCCAAAGCCTTGAAATGGTGCCTTGTTCCAAGCAGATTCCTGAGGCCTGCCCCATTTGGGATTCCCACCTGGGGTTCCATGGCCCAGCGACTTCGTACAAGCAATTCAGTAAACCAGTTTCCCGTGACAATGGCTTTTTTTGTGGGGACATTTAACATAAAGCAAAAGTTAGCTTCTATGTATCAGTGAAAGCAGAGACTGGAGCTAGACCTCTGGTTCCAAGGGCTGGTGCTGCCCCTTGCTGTGTGACATTGGGCAAATTACTGAAGTTCTCTGTGCCTCTGTTCCCTCGTCTATAAAACAGGGGTGATAAAAATGGTACTGCCTGCATTTGTCAGCTCAGGCTGCCATAACAAAATACCAGACTGAGTGTCTTAAACAAGAGAGATTTATTTGCTCACAGTTCTAAAGGCTGGAAGTCTGAGACCAAGGTGCCAGCTTGACCGGTTGCTGGTGAGGGCCCTCTTCTTGGCTCAGAGATGGCTGCCTTCCGTCCTCCCACGGCATCCTCACCTGGCTGTCTGGTGTCTCTTCTTATAAAGACACTAATCCTTTCATTTCCTTGCAGGAGAGCCCCACCCTCATGACCTCATCTAAACCTAATCACCTCCCAAAGTCCCCACCTCCACATCCCATCACATTTGGGGTTAGGACGTCAACACATGAATGGGGGGGGGGGGGGGGGGCGCCCATTTCAGTGCACTTAAGGGCTTCTGTGAGGATCGCATGAGTTACTGCTTGGCACGTGCCTAGAATGTTGCCCGGCCCATGGCAACCGCTACAAAATAAAATAAAAAATCAGGTGAGGAGCTCAGGGCAGGGAGCAGCTACTCTGCTGTCCGGAAGGCTGTGGCTTGTGGAGTCCTAGAGACGTGGGGTAATTTCTGCCTCTGTGTCTCAAGGACTCACGTCTTTGATGAGAACGGCAGATGATGGCCACATAGGCCGGGAAGTGCCGTGTGGGGTGATGGGGCTGGCCGCTGCGTCCAGGGTCTTGCACTGGATTGCAGTATGGAAATTTTCCCTTCCCTCTTCTTTGCGCATGTATGGTTTTTTCGAGTTCATAACTTATTCTCCTCCCTGGATTTCGGAGAGTGGGGGAGAGGAGCCAAAGATGTCTTTAATTAAATATTGCCACTCCCTCCTCCTTAAGGTCATTTACAGTCAATAAGGGGAAGGAGAAATATCTCTTTTGAAGGCCTCACAAATGAAAAAAAAAAAAACAAAAAAACCCCGAACTCCTGAATGCAAAACCATTCTTATTTAGCCCGCATCCTTCCTTCAGTTGTGATTTAATATGTGCATGGAGCTATATAGAAATACAAAGCAGCTTGGGAAAAAGTCTCAGCCCTAAGAATCTTACAGTATTAAAACTCGAGTAATCCCACACAAGAGAAAAATTCAGCAAAACCTGAGCTTGGCCCCTGCAAACTGGTGTGCTCCACCCCCTGCGACCCCGGGGGCTGTGGGACGTCCCCGGAGAGCGTGCGCAGGCTGCTTTTGACAGCTGAATTTTATTAACTGTTTTTTCATTACTCCTGATGGGTCTGGCAATGAACTCTTATCAGTGTATTGTGGCGAGTACAAGTCAATTAATTTCTTTTAAATAACTTCAACTGAAATCCTATTTGATTTATATTCCAAAAATGATTTCCATTCCATTCCTTCCTGAGATTATAGTCCCGGTTGAGTTAATCACACTGGCTGCACAGACACCCATACCCCAGGGAGAAAACAGGATCAAGGAGAGAAGGAAATGAGAAGAAGGTGGATCTGAGCATTCTAAAGACCCTTTATTCAGTGCGAGGCCATGTGCTCGGTGACAGGAGAGCTCGTTTAAATCTCGCCTGCAGAAAAGCTTATTTCTAGTCGTGGTGGCGAGGAATGAATTGAGAAACACACAAGATGTCCAGAAGGTGGAGGAGTCCTTACCAAGAAGCATGACCAGTGGCCACTGTGGCTGCTGAGGTTTGGTGGTGAGCCACCCCCTCATATGGCATGCAGAGTTAACTGTAGTTTCTGGGGGTGGGGTCCTAGAAGTCCCTTCTCTAGCACTGCCCTGGTGGTGAGCACAAAGCTTTATATGGCCCACGGTGTGGGGCCACCCCAGGCCTGGTAGGTTTGGCAGGCACTATGAGCAGAGCCCCAGTGAGCTTTGTGGCTGCCTTGCCCATCTCCCAGACAGAGGCAGACACAAGCAGAGATGCCACCTTCCCAAGGTCTGCCCACAGAGTCCCTCTTTGTCCCTAGCCAGGCCTTCCAGGTGATAATGCCCGGATTATCTGGGAGTCCGGGTGGCAGTCACACCCTCTCAGAGGAGGCATGAGCTGGTGGCATCTAGCCCCAGAGGGCAGAGCTTAGTGCACGGCGGGTGACAGCGACGAGAAGCTAGAGCTCCGGGGGGAGGGTGGCCTCTGCCGTGTGGGAAAAGCACTGTGCCCAGACGCCAGGATGCTGAGCCGGGCCTGGCAGGCTGCTGGGTGACAACAGGTCACAGCCCAGGGGTAGGAATACCCAGCGAAGAATTCAAGGCAGTGAAAAAGTTTGGCAAAGATAAGTTTAGACAAAAAAAAAAAAAAAAAAATGTATTTGCAAAATATCTGCTGTGGATGCAGCACTCATTTGCTGGGACTGCCGTGACAAAGTAGCACTGGCTGGTGGCTTCAACAATGGAACTCTATTTTCTCACAGTTCTGGAGGCTAAAAGTCAGAGGTCAAGGGGTCAGTAGGGTCGGTTTCTTCAGAGGGCCACGAGGGAGGGCTCTGTTCCAGGCCTTTCTCCTGGGCTTGGAGATGACTGTCTTCTCCCTGAACCTTCACATCATCTTCCAGATTCCCTCTTCTTCTTTTTTAAGATTTATCTATTTTTGAGAGAGAGAGCACAGGTGGGGAAGAGGCAGAGAGAGGGGGACACAGAGGATCCAAAGCAGGCTTTGCACTGACAGTAGCGAGCCCAATGCGGGGCTCACACCCACGAACTGTGAGATCATGACCTGAGCTGAAGTCAGATGCTCAACTGACTGAGCCACCCAGGTGCCCCAAGATTCCCTCTTTTTATAAGGACACCTGTTGTATTGAATTAGGGCCCACCCTAATGACCTCATTATAATTAATTACCCTTGTAAAGACCCTACCTCCAAATAGGGTTACTATCTGAGCCATTGGGGGTTAGAACATCAACATACGAATTTGCTAGGGGGACACAGTTCAACCCACACAGATGGGAGGCAAGCTAGCAGGGTTTCTCAAAACATGAACGTGAGACTGCCAACATCTGGGGCACTTAATAAAAGTGTGAAATCCTGAGCCATGCATCACATCCACTGAATCAAAACCTCTTGGGGCGTGGCTCGTGACTTGGTATTTAAATAAACTAAATTAGTTCCCCAGGTGATGCTGGTGCCTCTGAAGTTCTGCTGTGTGCGTAGGGAGGCAGAGGGGTAGCCATGGGGATGACACACGTTCAAGGAGCTTCAAGAAACAAGACCTATATGAACACAGCACAGAAGACCATATGCAATTGAGTGACCAATCAGACAACACAGACCGAAGTGCCACGGTAACTTGGAAAAGGAAGGGGGTCCCAGGAAGTAGGAAGCGGGTGATGTTCCTCACACCTCCCTCTGCACAGAAACAATTCAAGGCCGAGGATTAGAAATACGGAAGGACAGGGATGTTTGAAGATGTGAGGCTCTGTATAAAACCTTATCTCAGTGTTCAGAACATCTTTGAGCAGCGTATCGCCTTTGTCTTTATCAAAAAGCAGATTTTTGCTTTTTTCTAGAATTCCCGTTGGCGGTCTCAGAATGTGATATGGGTGCCTGACACATCGACACTCAGCAGAGGTCTGCTGACTCGAAGGTTTGGGACCTTCTATGTGGTTTGTGGCTGTGGTGGCTTCATCTCTTAGGAGGGAGATGTGCGGCCGGGAGGAGGCTCGGCCGCCAAACAGCAGACAGGACAGGTGTGGGCACTTCTGGCGACTCCTGACTCCAACAGGTGCTAGTGTTGATATTGTTGTTTTAACTGACATTCACCCCATCTATCTCCCTATGCCCAAAATAATCCCAGCCAACCGAGACTTGACAGGAGACCACACAGCAACAAAACCATAGGTCTCTCAGTGGGAAAGAACGCATGTGGAAACAGGTGGGAAACACAGTGAGGCCCGTGGACTTGGGAGCTGTGTTCACATTACTGGCTGGGTGAGCTCGGCAAATTACTCTCCTTCTCTGTGCATCCGTTTCCTTATCTGTAAGATGGAGAGAATAACAATTCCTATGGCAGAGTTGTGTGTTGAGCATTAAATAAGTTAATCAAGAAAGGAGTTTACAAATAGTGCCTGGAATGTAAGTCTGCAGTAAATGTTAGTGATCGATATATTTTTTTCCACCTGGGTGAGTGATGTTCTGAGAATTCACTTCAAACAAGAGATCATGGCTGTTCTCTAGGGACTGGCAGGCCACTAACATGCGTTCTCCTTATCATGATCTGGATAGCTCCGTGAGTTTTTCTGCTCTCTGCTCCAAGCTAAGGCGAGAGAGCTTGCCACCACACACCACCACCCCCCCGCCCCGCCAAATGGAAATGAAGCGTCAGCCAGGGCAGGGTCTTGGCCTTCCTGCGAGGGGGAGGCTGAATATGTGCATGTGTGTTTGTGTGTGTGTGCATGCGTGCACACACATATGTGTGTACTCCTTCAGTCCCAAGGGTACTACGTGTTGGTTAAAGAGTGTCTCTTCCAGCTCCTAGAGATTCTGGAGCAAACAGCCTTTTGCCATTTGTGCAGTGGGAACTCTGCTTCCTGTGAGGCCACGTGCCTGATACACATGCACACTATTCTCTCTGCTTCCCGCAGAACCAAGTCTAGTTGCACAGGCACAGGCCATGGGGTATGGCCAAGGTGGTTTGGTGTCATTTATCCTTGGGGGGTGGGGGAGCTCCACATCCAATGGTCCCCATGAGGGCAGAGGGCAGTACCCCTGCCTTCCTGGGAGCATGCATCTCCTCAAAGGCTCTCACTATCCCACCTCTGGGAGTGAGTTCCCTGTGCCTCTGCTTTCAAATCATGGCAAAATGGTGGATTTGAAGAGAGGCAGAGAAAGATCAAAGAGGCAGAGCACATTGACTCCTATTTGGGGATTAACTCTCTAATCCAATTTTTTTTTTTTTTCCTGCTAACAATCGTATAGAAACCCATTAGAGACAATTAACAAAAGCAGAGCTCCCTGGTTGAATCAGGGGTGACCTCCTCCCGGAGCCCCTGAAATTCCCACATGGAATCCTAAGATGTCTGTAAGGTCAGTTGGAAGACTTGCTCCAAACTGGGTGGGCATTCTTGTTGCTTTCTCAGCCCAGGCCCCACTGCCAGCCTCTGTTCCTGACGGTGTCCGTTGCACCTTCCCAGCAGAGTGGACAGGACAGGGTCTAGGAGAGAAGAGACTGATCCTGCCAGACCTGGGCCGGTTTCCTTTTGGATAATCATTGCAGATTTCTTGGCCCAAAGGCACTGTCTGAACTTGACTTTTCTGTACTCCCCTAGTATCTGAGTACCAGAGCTAACTGAGGCCTGAGCCGGGAAGCTGAACAGCTTGATGTGTTAATCCGGACTGTCACTTGGCCCATTCTGGTTACTAGTCTCCTCCTCCCTCCCACGTCACTCAGGGGACAGGAGGACAGTGGGAGGGATCGGAAGTGCTGGGCATCAGGAAGTGAGGATGAGCCTCACGCAGGACCCACCAACGATGCCCGGGCTTTGGCAGGGGAGCCTTCAAACTCCAAATGGCTCTGTCTCTAGACTTCCACATCAGCCTACAGCCACCCCAATTTTTCTATTATTATTATTTTAACACCACATTGGCCCTATTTTTAAAAATCTGCTGCGCTTGAGCAATTTTTTCTGACGTCAGCTGGCTGCCGGCAACTCTGCTTGAAAACAAGAATAACCAAATCTTCTAAGGAGTAATGGCTGAACCTGCTTCAAACGCAATAAATCACAAAAACCATTGTTTACGATAAGTGGTATCTGATTGCTGTTAGAACCTGTGTTTATTGCTTTTGTGCATTATGGTCTCTTGTAATTTGGACAGCCAGAAATTGTATTCCTTTATGCAGTGCGTAGGAAGGGTTTGTAAGGAGGGAGGCATCTGTAATTATGCTGCCAGGGAGTGGGGCTGGGGAGCCTCCGAGGAGCCTGGAATGCAATTGCTGGTTTTTCATCTGAGGAGCTATATGCATCAGGCTTCCCACTTTTCCTGTTCTTGGAACCCTCCAGGCTCCTTTGGAGACCTGGGCAGAGGAGGACCAGCAGGAGGGGCCTTGGAGCCATGGTTCCTGGGATCAGAGAGCCCTTAAGTGGCCTCTGGGACCAGAGCACGGGATGGTGGACAGCCACAGCCTCTCAGGAAGCTGCGCAGATGGTTTTCCCTGGAAATTGCTTTAGATGCCCCGGTAGGTTTGCTTCCCTCCCTCTTACTCATCCTGACAAGTGTCCTTGGCTTCCTTGTTGAGGGCCGACAGCAGGGGTCCAAGGACAGCCAGTGGCAGAATTTCTGGCGCCTCTATCTGCAAAACTGAGGAAGAAGCTACTTGGCCACAAAACCTGGATCTTGACACATAAGGTACACAGATATCATCAGTCAGTGAGGTCCGGTTGGAAAGAGGGGCCGCGTCTGGGGCATGATGGGCAAACTCTGATTCTCATAACTCAAACATCTGGACTCAGGGAAGAGGGTTGAGTTTCATTTTCATTGAAATAGACCACACTCCATCTGTCCCCACTGCGTTCACTTCTGTCGGGTCCCCGACCTGGAAGTCTCCATCCTGCCTACCTCACCTGGGCAGAGCCCACGCGGCCTTTCTGCTGCTCTGCTTCTCTCAGCGTCATCCCCAAACTTATTCCTCCTCCAGTGTTCCGAATCCCAGGAGAGTGTCACCACCCCTCAGTCTTTCCAGCCTGAAAACTGGGGTTCTTCCCAGATACTTCTGTCTCCCTCCACCCCATTGCTAGCCCAGCACACAGAAAGCACTCATTATTGCACTCAGTGGCCACTCAACTGCCAAGTCTTACCAAAACCACCTCCTGACTGTTCCCCATGTGCCTTCCTCCCCATCTCTGCCATCACTGCCCTAGACCGGGCCTTGGCTGTTCTTGACAGGACCCCCCGCCAGACCCCGACACTCTGGGACCTGGCTAGTGTTCGGGACCATGTCATGGCCACTGCCTCTGCCCCCCGCCCCGCCAGCTCTCCCAGGCCCCTCTCACCTGTTTTGCTATACTTACCCCAAGCTCCTCTCAATTCCTGAACATTCCGTACAGCTTCCTAACTCTGTTTCCATTACTAAGGTCGTTTCTCTGTCTAGAATACCCTTCCTCTCTTCTTCACCTGGCATGCCCACTTTGCAGATGGTACAGCACTATCTCCTCCAGGAAAGCTCTTCCAGCCGAGCCTGCGGGCCTTGGGGCCTCTGTCCCTGTTCCCACAGCTCCCTGTGTTCTGTGGAACTCTTACCAACCATGAACTTCCCCCCGCAAAGGCGGGAACGCTGTCTTCCTTTATTCAACATGGCCAGCGCCCAGCCTAGCACCCGGCCCATAGGAGATGTTCCATGAACGTGGATAGACATCAGACTTGCACTATAGCTCAAAGAGCATGTGGAGGGCAGAGAATTCATTTAGGCCCAAACTCCACATGATAGTGTGAGAGAGCAAGTTCACAGACTGCTCTCCAGTGATACCACACCTCTGCACAGTCAGGGACAAGGTCCTTGCATAGCACCAGGCCATCCTGTCTGCCCTGAGGGCCTGAGCACTCACTTGGGACAAAGACTCAGCCTGAGGAGTTCCAGCCCCAATGGTATCTGAGCACAGAGCAGGTGGTCCTCAGTGGAAGCTCCATGAGTGAACAAGTGAGGAAGCCTGGCCTTAGCTGGTGGCCGACATTTATCCCCCACAAGGGATGGGACTAGCAAAGCATGCTTTATTGGAGGGTTAAGTAATCAATGGTGATTCTCAAGCAATGAGTGCTGGTCAGACTGTCTGAGCCCTGACCTTAATAGACACTGACCTGGACGACAGGGTCCCTGGTGCCCTATAGTGCCTGAAGGGACTCTCTGAGTCTCCTCGATTTGGCTTCAGGGTATCATATGGATCGCTCCTCCCCTGTCCAGCCTGGCTATCAGAGGAGTAGAGGAAGTGGGGAGAGAAGCCAAGGCAGGGTCTCACTTCCAGAAGACTCTCTGGGGCCATGTGTACCTACTGAGCTGACCAGAAGCAGCTGGTCAGACAGCACTCTGCATGCAGCCCAGCAATTGCACTGATCAAAGCCAACTGTTATGGTTTCCAGATTTGTTGATTTAAACACTCAACCAGACTCCTCTTAATTTACACACACACACACATACACACACACACACACACACACACACGCACGCACACGCACACCCATGCATGAGAATGCTAAACTGGCCAAACTCAATGCCAGCACCAAGAAACAAAAGAAGCCCATTCCCTCTCCACCTCCTCCCACCCACTTTGCAGACCTTCCAGGGGCAATGCACATAATTTGGGCTTTTGTGCCACGACTCAGCAAGCTAGATTCTGATATTGGCCTTAGTGGTCTAGCCATGCAGCCCCACGACCCTCAATGGCTTTGTCTGTACAGGGAAGAATGATCTGAGTTACAAACAGCCGACTTCCTGGCAGATATTTTGGGATTTGAGCTGCTCACTAGCAAGGGTCTGGGAAGTAGCCGCTCAGGCCAGTTAGCTAACCAGCAAATGCACAGGACCCTGGTCTGGGCTTGGTCTGTGCCCTGGGGAGGCGAAGGTAGAATTAGAGCACAGAACCCCTGCTTCCAAAGCCTTCATGGTCTGGCCTGAGGTGGAGTAGCAGTGCCCAGGGCACAGAACTGAATCTCCCCCACTTATGTGCATCTGTGCCAGCTGCTCTCAGGACGGTAGACAATGGGGCTTCAGGGAAGGGGAGGCAGAGGGGCCTGGGCCAGGCTGATGACTGATGAGCCTCTGTCTGGCCCCTTAGCTGCCTCGTGGAGTAGAGGCCACAGAGTCCACTCTTCCAGTCCAGGGGCCTGCCATCTGTGAACTTCTTTTTTTCTTAAAACTTAGAAATATAAGCAATTTGAGAGAAAAATTTTTTAAAAGAACCCAATTAATATAAAATTTGAAATGATCAGCCTTTGCAGAGTCTCTTTTCATCTTTTTAACATGCAGACATGGGGGGATACCAGACTCTTATGGTTTCTGTTTCTCTCGTGATGGGATTCCTCCTCCGTGTCTCCCTCCACGCTAGGTGGCTGGACAGCTGTTCGAGGGGCCCTGTTACCTGGGCTGAGTTTTGCTCACCAGCTCCCACCCTTAGCAAAGTGCTTTAGTGCACCAACTTCTTGCCTCAAATACACTTGGCCTTCTGCTCTTTGAGCTTTGCAAGGTTAATGATATGGGAGAGGGACGTAGGTGTTTCTGTTTCCACCAGCTACAAGTCACTTTCTACCTCTGGTGCCTCAGTTTTCTCATCTACAAAATGGGCATGATAATACCTATTGCAGAGGGCTCTTGTGATGAGTAAATGAGATAATGTGCAGCTCATAATAAATGCTCAAAAAAGGGTGGGATAGGAGTAGTAATTATAGTGAATCCTACCGCAATGGTTATTATTAATTATCACTGGGAAGCAGACAGGTGCGGTGAGCTGGGGACTTATGTTGCCGGCATAACACTAGCTTTCAGGAGCATCCAGTTGACTAGTGCAGCCTCAGCCTTCAGGCCAGCAGGTCCCTTCCTCTGGCCCCTGGGGGATCTAGAGTAGAAGATCTTTGTTCACATCACCCTGCCTCTTCAAGATTTGCATGAAATATTCGGGGGAGGGGGGTTCACTATGACATATTTTTCTTACTTGGAAGTAAAGGGAAGAAGAGCTGAAGTCCACCTGGTTGACCCATGAGTGAAGTGTTGGTCCTCTAGAGAGAGGTGAGCATTCAGGCCGCTAGGATGGGGACTCAGAGCCCCTCCCTTCTCCTGCCCCCATATCATGCATCCAGGGACTGTCCCCCAAAAAGAGTGGCTCTGGATGGTGAATGGAGCCCAAACTCCCAGACCAGGTCAAGAAGCAGCCAAAGTGCCCCATCCCCTTTGGACAATCAATGCTTTCTTGTTATTAGTGACTCCCCGGGCGTAGGGACAGGGCCTGGTCTGTGAGCCCAGTGAGGGCCAGAGCTGCCAGGCAGGGGCTCGTTTCCGGGAGTCCTGCACCCAGCACCCTGAGAGGCACTTCCAGGCCCAGGGCTGTTTCGAGGCCCTAAAGGCAGGCAGCCTGTGCTAGGAGGCTGCACTGGAAGCCACAGCCTCCAGGTGGGGATGGGCCTCCCTGGGGAAACTGACCCTGTGCCATGTTCCTCCCTTGCTGTCATCCTCACCTGGCCACTCCACAGTTCTCCATCCAGAACAATTTTTCTAGCCAGCTCCAGCCATCACCTCCTCAGATTTTGGGTTACCCAGGGCTCTGGCTCCCTGCCCTCTTCCTCCACCCCTCCTCCTCCCCCTGGACATTCTCACCTGCTAACTGAGCCCCAGAATATGCCTTCTGTGTTATCTGTTGACCCCCTGCTGGCCAGTGTACCATGGCCTCTGGACAGCTGCTACAGCACCCAGCCAGGCCAGGCCGGCCCCAGGTCAGGACTGGGCTCTGACCCAGGACTGGTGTCACCCTGCCTGAGGGCTGTCAGCAGGGAGGGTGTCAGCATAAACCACCTTCCCACCCAGGAGGGAAGCCAGGTAAGGGAGACTCAGGGAGAGCAGAATGGGATTGAAGACTTCCCCGCCTCATTGAGGGGGATCAGGGCCACTCCATGGGAGGGTACAGCCCTTGGTCAAACAGACTGCAGCCCAGGCAGAGCCAGATCCCCCTGGAGATGGGGTCCTGGGTATGGGGTGAGCATTGTGTTCATTTTCTCAGGCTTGGCCTCTGCAGTTTCCCGGGATCCAGGGCAAGTGCCTGAGCCTCCCAGGACCTCAGTTTGCTAATCTGTGCAATGGGAGGGCTGGAGGGAGAGGAGCCTTTGTAGGAACCTTTCAGTCTGACCTCCTGTGATTCATTGACTACTTAAAAACAAAGCCTTAATGCTGGACTGGGCTGGGCAGTGGGGAGAAAGAGAACAAAGCATGCCTTGTTTGCTTGTATTGGAATCCAAGGAGCGGACTCACTGGGATTTCCCACCCCTGGCCAGAAGTCAAGACTAGGCCACTGCCCTGACTCCTGTCTCCTGGGTCCCAAGACTGTGAGACCACCAAAACTCACTGGGAAGGGTAGATACCAGTGATTAATTACACAAGTCTTTTTTCAGCGGACTATTTACATACCCCAGCTCTTTAAGGGGAAGCAACTTCTACATTATAGCACATAAAAGTTTTCCCGTGCTTTAAGGCTATTTTTTCATACATTTTTCTTAGGACAACACAAATCCTCATTATAGATATTTCTGTATTTTAGCAAAAGGAACCATACTCATAGTAATGAGATCCCTGAATAAAGTTCAGTTCATTTTCATCTCTTTCCTCCCCGAATATTATTGCTGGAAATGTTACATTATCATAAACCAGAGTTCAGGTTGCATCTAGGGTTTTAACAGTTGTCATTTTTCTCTGGATACAAATTCGGATTACTGCCCACATTTTACGAAGACCCTCTCCCTCACTCTGGTGTTTTATTTGTAGGTATTTTTTTTCTTTGCTGGGTTCACAGCCCAGACGATGAGAACTAGGAGGGTTTATGATGGAGAGTTCCTGTGTTCTCTGTGTCTCTTCTCTACCAGCCATCTGAGGCAAGGAGCCTGGGCAGGGGTGTATGTGGGAGGTAATGTGGGAGGGGCTGATACAGGGGGCTCCCCCAACTGGCAATCCAGAGGTCTCTGGACCCAAGGCCTCCTGTGTGGGCACTGCCTGCTGTGTAGGAGAGCCCTCGGAGGTGAGGCTCATGTTCTGGAAGCTTCTAGGTAGACTTCCTTCCCTTCAACCATACCACAAACCACTGGCAGGACTGATGCTTGGACTTCACAAGTGGGTCAGGGTCAAGGGCCTTCTCTCTGGCACCCTGAAGCTGTAGGTACAGCCTGCCTTTCGGCCTGTTTGCTGGCATGACGGCCAGCTGGAAGTCGGGAGTCGGGAGCTCCTCGCCTGTTCAGGCCCGGTGGCTGTCCCTCTCCACCTCCTCTGTGGTGTCTGCAAATACCTCCCTGTGGACTTTCTGTGAAGCCCCACCCTCCCTGCCCCTCTACCTGGTGTGGGGACCGAGAAACTGGCTTTGGACTCAGATAAATCTGTATTTGAATCCCACTTATGAGCTGTGTAACCTTAGGGAAGTGTCTTCTTCACTCCTGTGTAAGGTTCTTCACCGGTAAAGTGGAGTTTTATAGTAACTACAGCCAAGTTGGGAGGATGAAGTTAGATCAGATATATCAAGTACCTTAATTAGTGCCTGGTACCCGAGGGTGTCCCGTAGGTGATGGGGGCGCCGCGCCTTCATTCCCAGCCACACTGCCTCCAGCTTCTCCTCTGGGTTTTCTTCTCTGTCACCTTGACCCCCAGTAGAGCCCTAACTCTCTTTTATTTGAAACGTTTTGGGTAAATCCTCCCGAGGGGACTACTCACCCACTCCCCTCTTCCACAGCAGTGTTCATCCAGGGGACCACTCTCTGTATGACACAGGCACTGTCCACCGAGCGCTTTATGGACAGCCTCATTCCCGCAGCGGAATCCCCATTTCCTAGGAGGAAACAGAGAGGTTCAAAAAGTTCAAGCCGATTGCTCAAGGACACACAAAAGATAAATGTCAGAGCCAGGACACAAGGCTTTGTTGAATTCCAAAGCCTGTCCTCCTACCCAGTCTGCAGCCTTAGGAGTGTCACTTGGTGGGGCACCTGGGTGGCTCAGTCAGTTAAGCGTCCAACTTCAGCTCAGGTCATGATCTCACAGTTCGTGGGTTCGAGCCCCACCTCAGGTTCTGTGCTGATAGCTCAGAGCCTGGAGTCTGCTTCAGATTCTGTGTCTCCCTCTCTGTCTTCACCTCCCTGCTCCAAAATAAATAAACATTAAAAAAAATTTTTTTTAAGTATCATTTGTTATGCAGCAATGCTTTGATGCCCAGGGGTCCTGTGAAGGTAGTTAGGATGTTGGACCCTGAACTGAAACCCAAAAGTTGCTGTGCTTGCTGAGGCTATCCTGCTTTTCATGGTCTCTCTGCATCTTTTCTCATCCTCATCCATTAAACTTGTCGCAGTCATGTCTCACCTGAAGCAGCAGCACCCCCTTGCCTACCTTGGACCTACTTGGTACAACTGTGCGCGGAGGAAGCATTCGTAGGTGACCAGCAAAGGCACTGGGGCTTTCCGGTGAACCAGGGGCTTCTTCACGGTGATGCCATCCAGTTTGCTTATTCTAAGGCTCTGTTTGATCGCTTCTGGACTGTGGCTGTGTCTGGGATAAAGGAGAGGTAGTTCTTCCTTTATTTCCAGGCGGATTGAAATGTTTTGCCTTTTGAAATCTGATAAGGAAAAAAGATGCTTTTTTTCAAGGTTGGGTAGGCATCCAAGTGGGATGGGAAGATGAGGCAGGCCTTCCGGGGTTCTCTTCCCACAGAGCTGGGTGCCCCAAGGGGACCCAAGGACTTGGAATGCGAGAGGAGACACCCAGGTCTCCTCCAACCCCAGCCCTAGGTCCACACTGCAATTTTATTCCTTCCTCCAGTGTTGGCTCTCTCTAGATGGTGCCGCATCACCAACCATCTCCAGGGGCCAGGCTGCACACCTGTAAAATGGGGATGTGGCTGACCCCCCACCCCCACAGAGTTTGCACAGAGTAAACTCTGCCCCAAATATGTGAGCACTCACTGTATGAGCCTGATTTTGTGGTTGCTTGCCCCAATCACAATCCCCAAAAAACTGCCCCCATGGACAGGTGTTAGAGCAGTAGAACAGAGTGTTAGGTCCTGTGCACCTGCCCCTCAGGGGTGGTTATGGACCCTGGGGGAGGGCGGGAGGTTCCAGATCCTCAGATGGGAGAGGGAGGGCAGAGGCATATTGAACTGCCTGGCATTCTAACTTCCAAAGATTCCTTTCCCAGCCCCAATGTGATTTTGTTCAGCAAACCCTGAACCGGGAAACCTCACCACCCGGATGCCAATGAGTAAATAGCATAGCGTGTCTGGGGCGGGCCAGGGGCAGAGGGCGCTCATTCCATGAGGAAAGCAAAAGAGGGCGCAGAGGTATTCCCCCAGAGTGAGTTTTTCAAATTCCTCTTGGGATCCTTCTTCCATTCTAAGGCAAAAAACATAAATGCTAAACTGGGGTTCTTGCCAGCACTGATAAGGAAAACCTGCGAATCCAGGAGTCTCATTAAGAAAATCCTAAAATTTTAGTCTTATCACTGCTGCAAGATAATACAGTAAGTATGTTCATTCTAACCTCCCTCGGCTCCCCACCCCCTGAAATCTCTCTTAGCTATGGCTGGCAGGGTGAACGGCTGCCCCAGCGCCAGCCCGAGGTGCTGTCTGATTGGGATTTGTCCCCTTGCCTCGGCCGTATGGAGTGAATCTCTGATCTGAGTGGACAGGGCTTCGCCCCTTCCCACCCCCAGCTGCTGCCGCAGTCACTCAGCTCCACAGACACCGCCTGAATCCCTACTGCGTGCAGAGCCGACGGTGGGGGCTGTGGAAGGGCCCAATTCATCTCCTGGCGAGAGCCAATGAGATGAGGAGGGAGCACTGATTTATAGGCCAAGCTGCCGGCCGACCTTGTCCCCAGCAAAGGCTCATTGCAACAGGCTTCTCATCCAAGTGATTATTTGCTGTTTGTACCGCTTGGGCTTGGCAGCGATCCTACAATTCCTGCTGGCAGAGAGGAAACAGGAACCTTGAAGTAAGTGCTTCTCTCACAAAGAGACGATTCACGGAGGAAGGCTTGTGCGTCCCTTGGGACTGGCCTAGGCACCTCCAGCCCTGCCCTGTCACCACAATGACTTTTTCCCTCGTGCTTTCCTCTCCCCAACCCCCTCCCCACCTGGGGTTTCTTTGGCTCCCCAGGACACCTCCGTGAGGTGGGTAGGGTAGACCCGAGTATTCCCATCTCTCAGAGAAGGAAGCTGATGCCGGAGAGGTGAGGGGACTTGGTCAGTGCCATGCTCGCGAGCACCAGAGCCCGCCCTGGGAACGCTGGCTCCTCGTCTGAATCTCTCCGAGACACCAACCCGCCAGCTGGCCGGGAGGGCAGAAGACAGCGCGGTGGCACGGGCACCAGCCAGGCAGGCCTGGGCTCCGTGCAGAAGCTGGTGCTCAGAGGGGCCGAGGAAGGCCGGGAGATGCTGCGTCCCCGGGGACTCGTAAGAGGTGCCGCGCTGATAGATGATAGATGTTCACAGCTAACGGGTGGGTGGCTTACGGGCGCACTTGGGCCAGGGTGGCCGCGCTGCTGGCAGGCTGGTGGGCCAGGCATCACATTTCAGCAACATGATCCGGGCAAGGCACGGTGCGAGTGAGGGGGAGGCGTGTGGCCGGGGGGCCGTGGTCTTCTACTCAGGGAGGAGCTGGGGGCCGGGGCCGGGGCCGGGGCGGCGGCATCGAGGAGCTCTCTGTTTCTCTGTTCTGTTTCTTTGCTGGCCATGCCAGCTTTTTCAGCACATGCAATGCTATGTGTCCCTCCCAAGACCCAGCACACATCCCGTGTTTAAAAGTCAGGGTTTCTGAGGGAGTTCGCCAGGAGAGGAGCACATTTGCTGTGAAAATGTTCCAGGAAAACAAAAGCCTCCCAGTTTCCTTGCCTCTCAGCAATAGAATTGGAAAGGCATTTTCCAAGTATATGTGTATTGGGGAACTGGGAGGGGGTGGGGGGTACGGGCAGGGTGGGAGGCAATTTATATTTGCCAGGGATCTTATTTGAAAGTAATTTTGCTTCCCTATAATTTTTTATTCAAACCCTCTTAGACTTCGGTTCTTGGCTGGGTGACCGCGATCTGCAAAATTTGTTGACATCCTGGCCCATAAGAATACATACTGTAACTTTTAATGAGTGGGATTTGTTTTTGAAACATTTCCCTGAGTCAGTGTAGCACCCAGGTGCAGCCACAGACCTGGTCCCTAGGAAAGGAGGCCAAAGGCACCACTTAAGGGTGCCGGGAGCTAAGTGTTCCCGTCTAGACACGGAGGAGGGAGGAGGAAGCCAGAGGAAACTGGCACTCTGAGAAGTGGAGAAGGCCCAGCCTGCCCTTGAGAGAGAAGAACTCTCCCTTTGTTCCACTGCCCACTGCCTGTTCCTGAGCCTGGTCCCGCAGGAGGGCAGAGGAGACTTCTGGGGCTTGGCCCGGAGAATTCCTTTCTTTTCTTGCTTCCTCCTATGCCACGTGGCTTCGGATCATGACATTTCTGTTCGATGCTGTCAGTGCCTTGGTTTGAGGAGAATGTCTGTGTACCCAGGTCCCTTGGCCAAAAAGAGATGGTGCCTGGAGCCTGCTGGCATCTGCTGTCTCCCTACCCTTCCCATGTGACAGCAGACAAGGAAGGGTGCCTAACCCAAGGTGGTGGGGCAGAGCTAAGCAGGAGGTGATGCTGGCCAGGCCCAGTCCTTGGCTGTGTGTCTGGCTGAGGCCCAGCTTCATCCCTGTCCAGGAAGGGTGAGGTACAGAACCAGCTGTGACTTGCCTCACTCCTCTGAAGCTCAGTGACCCAACAGCCGTGAGTTCCAGCTCCTGCCCCTACCCACAGGGGAGCCTGCAGAGTCAGGGCCCTCCAGCTATTTTTAGAAAGCTATCAGGTGTGCAGGATACCAGTTGCCTTTTTCCACCTGCTTGGGGTCATTACAGGGATCCTGTGTCTCTGCCACAGGCCCTGCCTGTCTAGCCTAAGAGTCTCGCTGAGGCGGGAACAGCCACGGCACTCCTTCCCAATGTCACCCAGCCATCTCCCTAGCCCTGCCTGGCCGTGACAAGTGAGTTGCTGAGATCCTTGGCCCATGGTCGTTTTGTCCTTGGAAGTACGAATGTTGGACACTAACGCTTGCCTTCCTCTGCTTCCTTGAGAGGAAGTTTTCAAAGTCAGAGCGTAAGTCAGGTCAGGAAGAATCTTGACTTGGGAGCCCACCATGAGGAGTATTGGTTCATTGAGCAGTAAGTTCTGGAGTCTTTGCTCTACCAGGAAGTTGCATAGCGCGTGCAGTCAAGCAGGGACATGCCTGTGTGTGCCGTGGAGCTCGTTACCAACAGATGCAGTGGGGTGTGGGCTTTCGGAGAAAGCTTTGTTCGGAGGTAGTGCATCAGGGAGGGTATGATCAGAGAAGGCAGGGGGGAAGGTGTCACAGGTAGAGGGAAACTCCTAAGCTATGCTCTCAGGCTGGGAGTGTACAAGCCCTGGATGTGACTAGGAACCACGAGGAGACAGCGAGGCTGGCACAGGGGGCTCTGCCGGGGCAGCAGGAGAAGAGTCTGGGGAGGGCAAGAGGTAGCACTGGCTGGGAAAAAGCCTTGAATGCCAGGTGAGGTGTTTGGACGGAATCTGGTGGACCAGAGCCACCGAGGGTCAGAGCAGGGAGAGACGGGGAAGTGTGAAGAGGGTGGGGGCCGGCTCTGCTCCCTGCCACAGGTCTTGTGGGTCTTCCCACAGCGGCAGCCACAGCTTCGGGGCAACATCTTCACGGCCCCACCCTCCAACCCCATCCGCAAGGCCAGAGAGTATGGCGAGCTCTTGGTGGCTCCCAAGAGCCCATTGTTGACATCTCCTCCCAGCTCCATGCTCACCGACATCCTGTCGGTAGCTCACAATCGAAGTGGGAGTGCTTATGCAACAGAGACTGGCAGAGGCTATAAATCGGGATCTAGCTGTTTTGTTTTGTCCCCCCCACCCCACCACCACCATCACCCCCAGAGCCAGCTGGTGACCATTTACCGGCACAGCACTGGGCAATGGTGGCCCCTGAAGGAATTCACTGTGGGGAGTAAGAATGGGATCAGCAGTGACCACACCAAACTGGGAGGATGCACTTGTGCACACGTGTGGTGCCCCTTTCCCTGTGCAGGAGGCCGAGGACAGGGGCAGGGACAGAACCTCTGCCAGGACAGGTGAGCAGTCATGTCATTTGTTCGCCAATTCTGAAACCAGACTCCTCACCATGTCCCGCAAGTCGTGGGACACCCCTCACCCAGAAGACACATGCTCTCCCTGCCTTTCTGCTTCCTCGCCTGCACAAGCTCTGCCCCGGCTCCACTGAACGACTTTCACTCCTCAAAAGCAACCTGCTTCTCCTCCCTGCAGGCTTAGCACGTGCAGTCCCTCCCTGGGGAATCCCCCTCTGCTCACCCCACCGTGAGGCTTCCGTAGCCCCTGCCGGCTCTGGGCACTGAAACGCTGGGCCCGGGGCCTGGCACTTAGGGTGCGCTCAATAAATACACGCCTGGCGGTAGCTTTCCTGCTGCGTGCTGTCAGAGCGTGAGAGCCAGGATGGGGAGGAATGCCTTTTCTGGGGTGGGCCGAGGAGCCTGCCAGCAGAGAAAGCATTTGAGCAAGGCTTTCTTTCTTAACAGTGAGTGTGGTTAGTCTTCACTACATGGTGAAAGCAGCAAGGTCTGTTCAACGCTTCAGAGTCACAAAGCCCATAGAATCCTCCCAACAACCGTGCAAGCAGAGCAGGACTACTTTTAGAGAGGAGGAAACTCGGGCCAACTGGTAGACCCCAGGGCTTGGCCCTGGCTCCTGGGACCCTACATCTCGAGCTCGCTTCCCAAACCGAGGGCTTCGGATCAGACATCAGGAGCCCAGCCTCCTCCAGGAGATCAGAGTACAAGGCCTGACTCCAGAGATAGGCCTGCAAACCCCCGCCCCATCACCCCTCAAGGCCTGGCCTCCTAAAGGTGGACACTAGTGGTAGCAATGACTATACTGTCACATTTGTTGCTCTTTTGGGAAAAGAAAAAACCTGGCTTCTTAGAGCTGTTGTATTTTATTTTTCTGTAAAGAGGAAATTAATTTTAGTCTTTCTTTTTGGTTTAAAATGTTGTTCTTTGCTTTTTCCGCCCTACAATTTAAAAGGAAACATTTGTCTGTTGAGAAAAGAAATGATAATTATAGACTAAAAATTGTTTCTATTCTGATTTGAAAAAGTGACAAAAAAAATTCCATTGCACAGATGGGGCCCTGCTGACGGAGGGTGTTTAACAATGAAGCTCCGGGCCGGTTCGGGGCTCAGAGTGGCATTCCAGGTGGTCTGGGGTAGGGGCTCTTTACAAGATGGTAGTTAGTAGTCACTGTGAGGTCTGGACACCGCGCCCTCCAAGTGGTTCACCAGCGAGAGGAAGGAGAGGTGACTACACGCCTGTGGATCCACGCCTGTGGATCGCGTGGCCCCTGTTAGGTGAGCTGTGTGGACAAGGCCAGGCGCTCCCTCGCACGGCCCCTGAGCTCCAGAGCCACCCAGCTTTATTCCCTTGGCCGACTAGTTTCCTTTTCAGCTTCACCAAATTACAATTCCTCCAAGTCCTTTGATCAATAAAGCAGGAAACTGATTAGACTGTGAAATGAAACTAATAATGCCACGCTATTAACCCTTGATCAATGGGGAAAGAGCACAAAGTGAAGGCTATTTCCTAAATCCATATTACCCTTTGGGTACATGTATTTACTTTCCGGAAAAACTCCTAGGAGCACTCCGCGTTCCCCAGATGCCTTTCTCTGCCACAAACGTGGCATGATTCGCAATGCAGTACCACCTGCACGTGTCATGGGAGGCCAAGATAGGTCAGGGAGAGCTGAGTCTGCAAGGTGACTGTGATAGGGTCGCCCCCTGTGTCTTGGGGTAGCGGAGGGTGATGGCCTCAGTGCTCCGGCTGCACGTGTGACTCCCACAGTCCTCCGCCTGCTGAACTGAACTGACCTTCTGGCCTGTGGCACTGGTCACAATACAACAAGGGCTCACTTGTCACACTGTCAGGGACCATGTCTTAGGCGTGGCCAAGATCTTGAGAGGACGCGGCTTGTCACTCGCCAAAGAGGTGAGCATGGACGAGGCTGGACCTCAGACATAAGCATCAAAACCAGTTTGGCCACAGCACTTTCCTCCTTTCAGCTCTTTTCCATTTGCTCTGCGCTGCATAATCTCAGCCCTACAGGGCAGGAAGGCAGGTGTGATTACCCCCATTTGAGGGATGCACACACTGAGTCTGAATGATTGAAGCTGTATGGTCATGCAGCTAAAGAAGATAGGAGCCCAGCTCTAGAACCCTGGCCCAGAGCCCTCTGGTTGCCCAAGTTCCCTCCAACGGGCTGTTCTGGAATTAACAAAGTCTTTTTCCTCCCCTGGCCTCGCACCGAACAGGAGGAGCTAGCCCACCCTTCCCACAGGCCCTCCCATGGCTTGTCCTCCATGGGGACCTGTCAGCTCCATCACCGTGGAATGTTGCCAAGGATCAGACCCCCTCTCTAAAAGTGGTGATGGTATTTAATAACTAATTACTCTAATGATCCTGCAGAAATGCTGGAGACCTGTTTTAGGAGAGATGTCAATTAGAGCCATCTGCACGGTGAATAAAGGAGCCCTACCCCAGCTGTACTGTTGAAACATGTTAGCGTTTTCCTACCAGCGGCCATATGGTACTTAACGAAAGTGAATTGTTCACACTGCACAACCCGCGCCTCCTGATGAATACCAGCATTTTGTTTTGGAAAATAGTTCTTCAATCGTGTGGAATATTTTTCAATGCAATAAGTAGCAAGTTGGAAGCCGGCAAGCCCTTGAATGCAAAAAGACTTCCTTCACCTCAAGATGTTCTTACTCCATCCCAGCCCATCCCCTGCCCCCCGCCGGCTGCCAAGCCCAGCCCCACCCTGGCTACCGCATCCCACCTGTGCCCAGTCCTTTGCATCTGTCTCTGAATCTGCTCAACATGGCCGAGGCCACACAGGGTTCTTGCCCCACCCCACCTTAGTGTTTTTGATTTGTGTGAAATTAAAAGCAGGAGGTTTAAAGCTATGTAGGGTGAGAGCCCTGAGCTCCATCTGGAAGGCAAAAGTCCTCCAAGAGTTGAAAAGTAGTGCAAGGTGTTTAATTGGGTGTGCGGCTTCAGGGAAGGGTTGACTTTCTTCTTGTGTCTGTTCTTTTTAACAAGTGCAAATCTCAAGTCGATATCAGAACGCTCAGCAAGGTGCAGGTGGAGTATTTCTGGGGCTCAGCAGAAGCCCCAGGGCTTGTCACCAGCACGAAGCTACCAATCAGTAGCGACCAAAAGTCATGGCCACCTGGTGGTCACTCCCTGACCTATGTCCAGACAGCTGGGGCCCCAGGGCGCAGCTGCCCTGTGGGTTCCATTAACTGAGGACAGATATGTTTCAGAAGCAGCTCAGTGCCAAGATGGGGCCCTTGTTGTGCCAAGGAGAGCTGGCATTCATGCTCCGATAGTTATGCCCCAGCCATCCATTCACTGCCAACTCGTGCTGGGCAAGGGGACCCTCTTGGGTCTCTGTGACCTCAGTGAGCTGAAGGCTATGCTGTCAGGGCCGCCGGGAGGACACTATTTTATTATAGTCTGCTCCTGGACCAATAGGATTTCCCTTCCTGGCACTGTCTATTCTGGAACTTTCCGTAGAAGCGAAGTCACTTATTAAAGCTTAATAAAAGGCAAGATTGACTGCCGTTAGTGATACAGAGGATCTGCTGCAAGTCCTGATGCCCGAGATGTTCTTCACAAATCCGTGGTCCCGTAAATCTCACTTATTTCCAATTCAGCAGCAGCTGATCCCAAGTTACAATAATGATCCTAAGTTCAGCTGAACATGTCCTTAAAGGAAATCCTTCTGGGTGAAAAATAGCAGAAATTGTGCTCACATCTGTCCCTGATCAGCAGACTGCGTGAATGCTTTCCACATCTATGCCCTGGATATTTGCCCATTCTCGTTGGTACCCGGTCCCTGACAGACACGTGTCTGAAAGAGCCGCTTTTCGGTCACTCCCAGGTGGCCATTTGGACAAGGCGACCAAGGTTGAGGGCTCCCTGTATCTGCCATGCTCACGAAAGGCGCCCAGAGCATCTCAGATAAGTCACCAGCCTTTCCGTTAGACCAACTTCAGAATGGCGCTCGAAGACCGGCACTACCCTGCTGCCCTCCTCACGCCATGTGGGTACATGCCTGACAGTTACCCTAAAGAGTTAACTTTTCTTCATTTGGGGGGATGGGACGGGGTGGGAGAAGGCTGGGGCCAGTTTGACATATGCTGCCTGGTCTGAATGTGAATGCTGTGCTCAGACACCGAATTTGATGAATTGCATTATAAAATTTAAAAACAAATTTAAAACTCTATTAACTCCCTATAATGGCCTCCTCCTGGAGTACACAGACAGCAACGGCTCACTGGCAAGGAGAAGAAATACTCTGGTTTGCAGTGTGCTTCACTTGTGAAAGAATGGAGACGGGCGGGCGCCCCCTGCACCCTGCACCGCCCCCTGCTCCTGGGTCAAGAGCGAGGCCCCTGCAAACAGGCCATCACGGGACTCACGTCGCCAAAGTTATACTGTGTCTGGCTGCTCTGTTAGAACCTAAATTCCTCTTTCTTTCGCAGCTAAAACACTTCTTTCAAGACTGAACCATGGGAGTAATGAGCTTGCAAGATGTGGCTGAAGCCTGGGGGGGGGCGGGGCGGGAGCTCATCCACACTAGAGGCCTGTGGTTTGTGGGTCAGCATACGGGTGTCAAGCGGGAGGAGGTACGTCCCCAGTGTCATCTCCTAGGCCTCTGCACCGTGAGAAGGGTCAGGGCAGGAAAGTTTGCCATTTGCTTCTGGCCTCTGCAAATCAAGGAGCATTCTGGGAAGGAGTGGTATTGGCCTGACTCCAGACTACCAACTGGAGAGAGATGAACTTTTGTGGAGAAAGGAGACAGCCCCTCAGCTGTGTGTGCACACTGGCAGAGACGGGGAGCTCAGCTGGCAGTGAGGCATCCTGGCGGAGGGGTAGGGGGCAGGGGAGAGCTCCCCTGTGTCTCAGAAACCCCAAGCTGAGAGTACCGGGCGCTGTGTGGGCTGGTATTTGGGGAGCTCGTGAAGTTGTCTGCCACCCAGTAGGGTGTCCGTTTGAGAGGCAGCTCTCCACATAAAGTGGTTTGGAGATATTTGGGGAGGAAAAAGGGTGGTATACATATACAGCAGGCCTGAGTGACCAAAGGCAGTGGAGAGCCTATGTGTGTATGTGAGAGTGTGCAGGGTGAGCGAGAGTGAGTGTGTGTGTGTGTGTGTGTGTGTGTGTGTGTTTGCAGATCTGTGTGTGTAAAAGTAAGCTGTGCCTCATAATGTAGCTGCCTGTTGGCCATTCCTGGGACTGCAGGGCTAATGTGGACTCTGGACCCAGGGATGCCTGTCTTACTGAGAGTGCCCTTCTAGGCTGGTGTTCTACTCACCTTGGGGAGGAGGCTGGACAGTCTGAGCTGGGGTGCTAAAGAGATTCGTGGCATTTGGTGTTAAGGAATATTCGAGCCCCTCCCAGGAGTTACATGGCTGATGCAGCACAAGGAGCTCCTGATCTCCGACACAGTTCTGTGTCACCTCTAGGGAGCCCCTTGACCCTGGCTAGCAGATAGAAGCCAGGCAGAGCAGAAGCTTCCAGAAAGCTCCTCCTGTGTCAGCTCCAGGTGGGGTGGGGCGTTTGGGGTAAACAGAAGGGAGATGGCATTTGTAATAGTTTGAGGACTCCCTCCTCTCTCAGGACTAACAGCATAAGTAAAAATTCAGGGCATCTGTAGCAATGAAGAGAGGAGGATTTCGTTCAGAAGGTCCACTGCTGGGTAGTCATGCTAACTACAGGCCATCCCTGCTGCCAACTTTCTGAGCCTGCTTGGGGTCATTTTGTATAAACAAGACCACTTTTAGGAAAAGTAATTTTACTAATTAGCCCCCATTATTTTAAATAAGATTTTCCTATGACATTAAAAGCACAGAGATATATGTGTGCATAATGCAGAGTTTACAGATCTCCTTTTGTGAATGCAGTCTCGCTCCTGCTGTTTTAATTATATGAACCAAGCGAGGAAGCCCCGAGCTCTGAAATTCTGCCGTTGTTCGAATGTCTTTCTGGACAGCCTTGGACCCTTTCCCGCCTCTCCTCAGTGCAGGAGGCTGCAGCTTCGGTTTTAGTGCATTTCTTCCCAAAGCACAGTAAGCAGCAGAACATGGGCTTTGGAAACGTCCAGAACCAGGGCTGAATCCAGGGGCAATGCTCTGTGAACCTGGGAAGTCACTTAGCCACATTGTACCTCATATGACTTCCCTTGTAGGGTACTTGTCATCATTATTTTATTTTTGTTAAACCAAATCAGGAATGTGAAACACCTAGCCCAATGCCTACTACATAATAGGCATTCAATAAATGATGGCTCTCATTATGTCTCAGTGCCTTTGTTGACACAGTGTCCTCCTGGCCTGGAATTTTCTCCTCTTCCTTGCCTTCTGTTGAAGTCCTGGGCATGCCTTAAAGGGCTAGCCTGAACGCCCCTGCCTCTGGAAAGCCTTCCAGGGGGCCTCAGCCAGAATGAGGTACATCTCTGCAGTCTCACAAGATTCAGACTTGGGTTCCAGCCCAGATGTCATTCTTCTTCCTGTTTTCTGCTCCAGTGTCCCCCTACCTGTCATGGCAGCACCCAGTCCCATGCCAGGCAGAGCATGTGCTTGAGACAAGCTTGTAGGGTGAATGGGACCTGAGTGAAGCTGGGGTCCCACCGTCTGTCCTGGGCTCCAGTGATGCCAAATTTCCCTTGCCAGACCACTGAGGGTGGCTAATGAACTGCAAAATTAGAAAGAAAAAAAAAAGCCTGCCTTTTGTGGTGACTCAAAACCGAGGACATCTCGGGTTTCATAGCCTCGAACCCCCAACAGGCTTTTTATAAGCCCCCTAACCCTGTTGATGCTGCATTGATATCGACTGGCTCTTAAAGAAGCTGCGAAAACGCAGTTTGGCACGAAGGAATGTTCTGGGTGGATGAAAATGGGCTGCGTCTTGATTGGGGTGGAGGTTATGCAGGTACATACATTGGTCATAACTTGTCAAACTGCACACTTAAGATCTGAGCAGTTACTTTATGGAAATTGCATCTCCATAAAATTAGTTAATTAACAACAAAAAAGTGCAGCCTGCCCTGGCCAACCATATTCCAGTCATCCTGTCCTCTTCTTCCACTTTGGGTGAGGTGACATTGAGAAGCATGGCTAAAGCCAGCACGCCAAGGGTTTGCTCCAGGAGAAGAGGGGCAGAGCAGCCTCTGCGCTGGTGGAACTATAACCCTTTCGACCCTGAGCATGGTCTGGGTGCATTGGTGTCCCCCCATTCTCTCCCCTGTGCCCACACCCTAGCCTGCCTTTCAAGAGCTGCCCACCACCAGCTCTCAGCTCAGCCACAAGCTGGAGGCCACATTTCACCAGAGGGCAGAAGGTTCACATTAATGCAAGCCCCAAGGCTCCTCCAATATTTGTGTGCCTGTGTTCATAGCATTATTCACAATAAGCAAACTGTGGAAGCAACTCCAGGGGCCATCGATGGATGGATGGATGGATGGATGGATAGATGGATAGATGGGTGGATGGATAAAAAAAATGTGGTGTGTGTGTGTGTGTGTGTGTGCGTGTATATATGTATACGTGTATATATACGTACGTGTGTATATATGTGTATATATGTATACATATATATGTATATATATGTGCATATATGTATACATATATACGTACACATGCACACACACATACAATGAAATATTATTCAGCCTTAAAAAGGAAGGAACTATTACAGTCATGGGTAGATACTACAACATAGATGAGCCTTGAAGACATTGTACTGAATGAAATAAGCCGGACACAAAAGGACACATACTGTATGACTGCACTTGTATGAGGTACCTGGAGGAGTCAAATTCAGAGAGACAGAAAGTAGAAGGGTGGTTGCTATGGGCTGGCAGAGGGAAGAATAGGGAGTCAGCGTTTAATGAGTGCAGAGCTGAAGACGAAAAGCATCTGGGGATGAATAGCAGTGATGGTTACACAACCTTCTGAATGTCCTCAATGCCATTGAAGTATATACTTAAAATGACTAAAATGGTCAATTTTATAGTCGATGTTATATCACAATAAAAAAATATTTTAAGAAAAAGAACCAAAAACAAAAACAAAAAAACAAACCTTAAGTCCTAAGCCCGCCCCCTGGCCCCCATAAATTTTGACATCTCATATTCCAGAGGCCAGATTTGGCTGAAGATTTGGCTTCTGGTACTGAAAACCAGGATATAGAAAACCCAGACCGTGTCTGACTGTCTACCCCTTTCTTAAGATCAGAGTGCAGGCCCTTTCAGAGTGACAAATGTCTTTCCTCCATGCAGGGTCCTTTTGTCACGACAGACACACTCACACCCCTGGTTTAACTTGATTTTCTCATGTTGACTCTCTCAGGCAACGTGCAGCCTCAACCTGACAGCTTTTCCTTTATTGCTGGAAACTCCCAGCATTGTAATTGGGGTGACCCCATCCTCAAGACCCAGGGGGGCCCCAGCCGCAGAAATTAGAGCACGCTCTGTAGAAGGGGCCTGGCTGTCAGGGTGGGTTGGCTCTTGGTCTATAATGCAGAGTGACACTCAGTACTTGTCACAGCAGGGAGCCAGGCTCCCAGACAGGCACATGGCTGAGGCCTTAAGGAGGCCAACTGTCCCACCTCTGCCTTGGGACCAGATTGGCTTTGCCCCTGAATGTCATAACACTGCACCCGTCAGCATCTCAAACTCACAGCTAACACTTTGCACACTCGGAGGACAGGATGTCTTGGCACAGCGGCATTCCACAAGGGGCTGCTGGCCTTTTTGTTTGCAAAACAAACCTGGAATGTGGAATCCTGATATCTCTCCATAAAGGTCTGTTGCATTCAAGCCTTGAGGGGAACCCAGAGAGGATCCATCGAGAAGTCCTGAGCCCGTGCTGTGGAAAGAAATTACATACTGTTTGCTCTAGGGTTGATATCAATAACTACATACCACACACTGTAAACCAGGATGGCGACATTCTGAGACAAACTTCTGGTTTCTCCTCCCACCTAACAAATAGTGAAAAACAGAACACTAACACTACAGACACACACACACACACCTCCAGCAGATTGAGAGGAGGCATCCTGTTTAACCACTCATGACCAATATTATGTCAGCTGCATTAGTGCTTGGAATGCAGAGTTGTTTTAACTATAAAATATCCCAGGATTCATCTGTTGGCAGATTTAGAGCACAGAACCACAAGGACTAAAGGAAGCAGGAGGCCCCTTCTGGGTATTTGGGGAGGGATAGTCCATGGGCTCTTTGCTAAGATTCCGGGCGTTTGGGCGTTGGCCACCTCCAGGAAGCTGCGTGTTGAACCGAGCTGGAGAGACGGGTCTTGGGCCAGCCCTGCACCTCCATATACACCAGCCCAGAGGGAAGGGCTGGAGTCTAATGACAATCACTTGGTCTGATATTCTGGGCTGCTGGAGGCTGTGGAGTGTGTCCAGAGGATGTCAGGATTCATGCCCAGCCTTCATGAGGGGAGGAAATGCTTCCGAAATCCCACAGTGATTTGACCCTGAGGAGAGAGGAGGCTCTGGTCTGCAAAAGAAAGTGGCTCTTTCAGCACCGAATGTACCTACAGATCTCGTTTTGAGGGTTAGCACGTGGGGACATCATTGAACCCACTGAGCTGGACCCCATTCAGCGTTTGGGAAAACAGAGGCCAGAAAAAAAGAAGGATATATCTAACCTCATCCCACAGTGGGTGCAGAATTAGGGCTGGGGCTCAACTCGTCCTGACAGCCAGCACGGGGGCCACTCTGAGCACCTCAGTGGCCTCTGAACTGAGTAGGGCAGTGCCTCTCAGTGCGCACCCAGGTCACCTGAGGATCTGTCAGATTGCAGACTCTCATTCAGGAGGCTGGGGTGGGGCCTGGGATTCTGCATTTCTGACAACCTCTCAAGGGACCACTCTCAAGGGAAACAAAGCTGCCTGAAGTCAGCGTCACCGGCAAGGAGGCCAGATGGTCTCGGTGCAGAGCTGGAATTTGTAATTCTACATCAGATCCACTTGGCTCCATTCTTGTTCTGTTTTAATTTTACCGAGATGTCTAAAAGCTTTTGGCCTAGTCCCCCAACAAGGGGTTGGTTATCTGTTGCCCTTGGTCAACTTCCCCGCCGCCCAGACATCCAATGCTCCCTGGCATGCAGGACGCTAAATCATGCCCAGAAGGTGCATCCCAGACACCAGGAGGAGTGTGCCTGTGGCCTTATGGGGCTGAGCGTGAGAAATGATCTCTGTTTGTGGGGACACTTCATAGAATATGTCACTCTGTTAGTTTTCTGGGCTATAGCTTGACTAACTCTGGCGTATGGCATCTGTCCTCGGCATTTGTGATGATGTGACAATGTGTGCCATTGATCTTTTTTTAGAATAAGAGGTCCTGGGTGGCAAGACTGTCAGGACCTCGCTTTTTCCACCAGTTCTCACTTAATCTGGAAACTTCTCCTACCCAGAGCCTATATTGAGAAAAGACAGGAAAGCATCTCTGAGGAGCTGGCAGAACAAATAGGCATCACCAAGTGTGTGCACCCAGAATCCGTTCTTTCTTCATCATCCATCCCTGGGGCTTTAATTCACAAATGTTCTTTAAAAAAAAAAAAAATACAAATTGACTCTAAGATTGATTACCTGGATTCTGAATTCAAAGCAAATTTTGCAAGCACTCGATCTGGCAAGAGTAAGGAGGGAGTTGGAAAGATAACAGACGCGAGCAGTGTTCAGTGGAAGCTAATGGGAAATGAAGCGGCCGCAAAGCTCTCACATTCGGCGCGCACGGGTGGCAAGCACCGCAGCCTGGGCTGGGCTGGGCTGGGCTGGGTGGCGTGGACCTGCTCCATGAGCCGGGCTTCTCTGCAGGACGCTGCTCTGTGGCCCGGTGTCTCTATTGTGTTAAATTCTGTTCAGCATGTTGGGAAGCATGCGGTGTGTTTGAAGACATTTGTCTTTAAAATGGCTAAAATGCTTTGTTCTTGTTTAAGATTGGATATTTAAAGGAATCAATTTCAGTTATCTCAAACATACGTCTGTAGGTAAGAAAAATGAGCCTTTCACTGATAATCCCAGCACACTGGGACGATCCCGTACAATGCATTTCTACCTCCTTCGGTTACTTCCTGCATCTCTCCCTTGTTCTCCTTTTCCAGCATCTTACTGCAAATCTTCTTCACGGTCCTAGCCTTGCTATACGTTTGTCTTTCTGCAGTGTGACCGGTTACACCCTAAACCCCAGTGGCTCCAAAACCTTGTGTCTCCAGCCTCCAACACTCTAGTGAATGAGCTCCATCCTGACGCTGTCCCACCTCAGATTCTGTACATCCAAAACCAAAACCCTCCACTTCCCTTGCTCACCTGCACCCTCTCCTGCCTGTATTTCTCGTTTCAGTGAACCATCACACCAGCCCCCAGTCCTGCGAGTTGGCTCCGGTGCCTCCTCCTTTCGTGATTGCTCGTATCTGCCTCCTTCCTGTCTCTTCTGCCACCGTCAGACCCTTGTCAGCCCTCCTCAGGCTACTTGCATCTGTGTCCCTAGGAATCTCCCCGTTTCCAGTTGTGCATCCTCCAATCTGCCTCTGTCATGCCTGCCCCCGCCTCCTCAAAAGAGCCCCCCTGTTCTTCACACTTCCTTCCCAGGGGCCTTTGTTCACACCTGCAACGTCCAGTACAGTAGCCGCCAGCCGCATGTACTATTTAAATTAATTCAAATTAAATGTAGATCTTCCTCGACATATAGCTGGGGTACGTCTTGATAAACCCATCATAAGTTGACAATATCATTAGGTTGAAAATGCATTTAAGGGGCCCCTGGGTGGCTCAGTCAGTTAAGTGTCCAACTCTTGATTTCGGCTCAGGTCATGACCTCACTGTTCATGAGTTCAAGCCCCACATCAGGCTCTGCACTGTCAGATTGGGATTCTCTCTCTCTCTCTCTCTCTCTCTCTCTCTGCCCCTCCCACACACTCTCTCCCTCAAAATAAATAAATAAACTTAAAAAAAATGAATTTAGTACACCTAAGCTATTGAACATCAGAGCTCAGCCTAGCCTGCCTCACACGTGCTCAGAACACTTCCATTAGCCTATAGTTGGGCAAAATCATCTAACACAAGCCTATTTTATAATGAAGTGTCCAGTATCTCGCGTAACGTATTGAATTGAATGCTATACCGAGCGCGAAGACCAGAATGGCGTATCGGTCGTTTACCCTCGTGATGACGTGGCTGCCTGGGAGCCGTGGCTGCCGCCACTGGCCAGCATCGCAGGACAGTATCTGCGTATCGCTGGCCTAGGGAAAGATCCACATTCAAAATTCAAAGCGTGGTTTCTACTGAATGCACATCACTTCCGCACCATCATAAAGTCAACAAATCGTAAATTGAACCATCATACATGGGGAACGGTCTGAGAAATGAAAAATTCAGTTCCTTGCTCACATTAGCCAGTTTTGGAGTCCTCAGCAGCCATGCGTGGCTAGAGGCTACCGTACTGGGTAGTGCAGAATTATAGAACATTCCCATCATCACAGAAAATTCTGTTGGGCAGCTCTGGCCCAGCTTTTCCTTCATGTTGGGTATCTTTCTTTCCCTCTCCCTCTCTGAATCCTTCCTGTTCCTCAGAAAGGCACAAACAAGTTTCCTTACATCCCAGACTTCACCTTAAGAGGCATGAAACTTAGTTCTTCTGCTAGTGTCTTAGAACATTCTAGAACTCTGGTGAATGCAGCAGACAGGAACCCAACTCGGGCTAATTTAAGCCAAAAAGAGCATGTGTTAGCTCTTGTAACAGAAAGTTTCGGCAACAGCTTCCGCCATAGCTAGACCCAGGAGTTCCTAGAATATCAGAACTCTTGTCAGGCTCTCATCTCTGCTTCCCTCTCTGGCTGGCTTCATTCTCTGCACTGCAGATTGCTTCCTCCTCACAACCAGGGAAGATGGCCAGGAGCAGCTCCAGCTTACGGCACCCATACTGTTCATGATTCTGAGGGAAGAGAGACCTTTGTTTTATGAGTTCTTCTATCAGACCTAAGGGATTTGGGTCTGCCTGAGCCAAGAAACTTGAATGAGTAATTATGGCCAGGGGATAGAGCACACTGATTTGCTTGGCTAGGTCACGTGCTCACCCCAGGGGTGGGTCAGAATGCCCAAACCGTATCTAATGGGCCGCACATACATGGGAAGAAGCAATTCCATTGTCGGAGCAGGGAATGGGTATCAGCACAAATTTCACTGTTGAATTCAGCCCACACCTTTCTTTCTCACCTTCTTCATTCGACAGTAATCTTCCTGATGCCTGGCAAGGTATCTGAACGGATGCTTAACAAATAGTTGATGCACTAATGGGCGGAGAAATGAATCAAAGAGTGGGCGGATGGATGGGTGGGTGAGTGGAGGGGTGAATGGATGGACAGAAGGAAGGGTACCCCTGGGCCTAGCTAACACCACGGGGGCGCTGTGGGGAAGGCGAGGAGAGAAGACCAGGTCTCAGAACTCAAGGAGCTCCCGTGCACGCTGGCCAGAAGCACCACTTACTGTCTGATGGTCTGAGATCCCCCTGAGGATCGGTCCAGCCCTGCCAGACAGTGGGCCCCTTGAGCGAGCCCTCGGACGGACTCCTCCCCGCAGACGCTGGCACGGTGCTGCATGCTGGCCAGAGCTGCCTGGTGGGCTGGAAGTCTGGCAGCAGCTCTGTGCATCTTTTGTTTTCTCAGGACAGTAAGACGAGCTGACCGGCATGCAGGGCAATTCCAGGTGTCTGAGGCAGCTACTCTCCCTGGATTCCTGGTCTCAGGCACAGTATGCTCACCATTCTTACTCCAGCCCCTCACAATTGAAAACGTGGTTTTTTGTTTTTTTTTTTTAAGTCCAAGCCAAAATCCCACACAATTAGTGCTCCCAGTGAATGGCAACAGGGCCGGTGCCTTCTTGTGCGAGAGGATGTGTGGGTTTTGGTCCACAGTCCAGCTCCTGGGAACCAGTAGGTGTGACTCCCATCCAGGAGCTCTTGTTTCTGGCCGCGGCCGCGGCGACACGGCTGCTGGAACTGTCTAGTAAACTGAAGAATTAATCCTGGGAAGTAATTGGCACCCCAGGGAGTGGTTAGAGCACAGGCAGAGTGCTGTCGTCCCCAGTGTGGGTGGCACGCCGGTGGCCTTGGGAAGCAGTGTTAATGAGACTAAAGGGCTCACCCAGGCAACCGGGGCGGTGTGGTGCTCTGTTTTGCTCTGTTTTAATTTTCCATCCCTTTAATCTGGTGTTTAAAATAGCCTCTCGGAATTTGGCAATCATACTTCTTCCCTGGCAAGTTCGTGCTTTCCCATCCTTTCTTCCATCGAATCTTCTGTGCACATGTTCATTAAGGAGCAGAAATTCACGAGGCATCTAGAGGACTTATTCCAGCCTCAACAGAGCTGCCTGTCTGGAAGCCGCATGCCCAGGATGCTCCCGCAGCAGAGAGAACCCGTCTGAACGGGGATTAGCCGCCGGCCAGATCCAGGTCTGTCGGGGGTGGGGGAGGCACTCTCCCCCCTGCCCGTCTCTTGTTCTGTTTCCAGATGGCACGTGCACTCAGGGGCGGCCCAAGCTCAGGGTCTGACTATTTGGGGATTTGCTGAGTCTCCTGCTTTCTGGAGCTGACCTTTTCTGCAAAGCACGTGCCATCCACAGGGCTTGTCGGGCATTTGAAGAAGACAATCCCCGGAGAGCCAGCAGCCGGCCTCTGCCCTTCCTGCATTCACTCTCTATGATGGAGGCAGAGGAGGACCATCCCGCAGGGACAGTCTCCTGCCTGGGTCCGCAGGGATTCTTTAACTCAGCCCCCCTGGGAGCTGAAGCTGCAAGATGGGCTCAGAACAGCTGCCATTCACCTGAGACACCCAAGGCGGGGAAATCAGGTGTCGCCAGCACACAACTCAGGCTTCGCTGGATTCAGGCCCTTGGTGACCTCAGGAAAGTGACCTTCACCTCTCTGAACCTCTGCTTCTCCATCTGTGAAAGACTGTGTTAGTCAATGCAGGCTAACTGTTAAGCACGCAACCCCAGAATGTAGTGGCTTAATCCAATAAAAGGTTGTTTCTTTCCCAAGTCACCAGTTAAAGGGAGTCAGTGGGTCTGCTCTGTGACCCCAGTGGGAACCAACGCTCCTTCCTTGGTACCTGGACCTCATCATCTCCCGCCGGGAACAGAGAAAGAGAAGGCGGAGAAGGCAGCTCTGCTGTAACCATGTAGACCTGGAGGGATCCGCGTGTGTGCACACACTGGCAAAAACTAGTCACACGGCCCCAGCTAGAATGGAGGGGGGCACTGGGCAGTGTTATCCCGCTGTGGTCCCCAAGGAAGAGGGGGGATACAGACATGGGGAGCACCAGTGGCCTCTGCCAGAGAGACAACAATGAAATGTCCCTCCCGAGTCTGCCCGTGAGCGCTAAATGTCAAAGGCAGATGTTCTTTAAGCACCGTGCCTGGCCCTGGAGACACGTAGTGTTAGTTTTCTTCTCTTTCCTCTACTGGTTATTCCCTTGAGGTTTATGCAAATAGCAGACCAAGGCAAGAAATTAAATATATGTCCCTCACCTCCGAAGCTACTTATTTCCTTGTTTCCTCGCAGTGTAACATTTCATCAGCCCTTCCAGATGGGGAAAGAGCAGACAGATTAAAAGTCAGATAGTGCCTAGGAGTCTGCTTCATCGGTTTCGGGGACGGCTGGAGCTTCAAAGCTATTTGGTATTTCCACTGCCGAAAGGCCTCCTCGGGAGCAGTTGTGTTTTAATAAATGGCTGCCTGAGTAATTTTCCTCGAAGGAATTGCATCGTAGATGTGTCTGCTCCTGGGGGAGTGCTGGCTGTTCCCTCTGAGTGCTCCCGGTGCTGGTGCATTATGAACAGGATGCTTGGGGCTGTTAGGAGCCCGTCACGTGTACCCACCCCACGCTCATGAGGTTCCCCCTACACCCACCCGGCAGACTTACAGGGCTCTGTGGGGGGCGATGGACAGGGAGAGGGGTTGGGAGCCTGGCTTTGTGAGGGAGGTGTGTGTGAGGGAGGCGTTTTGTCCAGCCAGCCCCATGGCCACAGGCAACAGGAACCACTTCAAGACACAGGGCAGATTCGTTCCCTTAACATGCCTTGAGTAACTTTGTCCCCATTAGGTGTGGGCAGCCTGGTGGGTGGAGCAGTATAAGAGCGGGGACAGCAATAGTCCTCAACCCAGGGTATCTCTGTATGTGAGGAAGAGGACAGCACAGGGCCACACTGACATGGGGTTACGGCATTCATTCATTCATTCATTCATTCATTATTTACTGAGCACCTACATGAGGCCAAGCACTGTCGGTGCCAGTGGACAGAACTGGTGGTCCAAGAGTGTGGCAACTAAGAGCCACACTGCCTGGGTTTGGGTCCCAGTTCTACCACTCCCTAGCTGGATGACTTCGGGCAAGTTGTTTGACCTTCCTGTGCCTCAGTGTCCTTATCTGAAAAGTGGAGAGTGAGCCATCATAATAGCTGAGTGTTATGTGGATTGAATGAATCGATACTTATAAAGCACTACCTTTACAGAACTTCCATTTCAGTGTGAAAAAGACAAGGGAAATCTAAGTAAACTGTGTAGTCTAATAGAGGGAATAAGAGCTATGAAAAAATAAATCAAGGGAAGAGCTTGTCATTTTAAAATAAGATGACCGGAGAAAGTCACTGAGAAGGTGACATTTAAGAAGAGAGCTGAAGGAAATGAGAGCATTAGCCATGTAGAGAACTGGGGAAGGGTGGGGCAGGCAGAGGGAGCAGCATGTGCAAAGGTCCTGAGGTGGAAGGGGCCTAGGCTGCTGGACAAGCTGCAAGGAAGCCAGTGTGCTGGGGGCTGAGTTGTTGAAGGAGAGACAGAGTAAGAGAGGCAAGTGGTGGCCTTGTGGACCTTATAAGGATTTGGCTTTTTCTCAAGGTGACATGCAAGCCATTTGCAGGCATTTGATTGAAGAGTGAGATGGTCGGACCTGCATTTTATCAGAGTCTCTCTGGCTGTTGCATGGAGAATACACTAAATGAGGGCAAGGAAGTTTGGAGACTCCAAGAGAAACCCAGGTGACAGATACTGGAAGCTTATGCCAGGGTGGCCAGGATGGAAATGGAGAGACGTGGCTCTCAGTCAAGAGGTCAAGGTGGCTGGACCTATGAAAAGCATCGTGAGTTTGAGGTGAAGGCCCACAGGGCCAGGGCCGTCAGGGAGTCCAGGCCTGGAAGGGAAGTGGGAGGAGCACTGGCCTTAAAACCAGATCTAAAAGGTCAGGTGTGGGGAGTGATGCGGGCACCACTTCATGCCCACACAAGCAGAGGGGGTGTTGGCATCTCTGTCTCTGGCTTCATGATGAGCTCACCATGCACTTCCCACAGGTGGGAAGCCCTGGAGGCCACAGGGTGGGCATGCCCTCCATGCTGCACCTGTGCCCAGTCATTTCCTGGGTGGCCAGGGAAGGGGTGCCAGGCCAGTTCGCTTCTCTGGCATGAGGAATACTGAGCTCCTTTCATTCTGGCCCCGGAAGTCCACCCCGATGGTGCCAGGCTGGCTTCTGACACCAGAGTTCCCCAGCCCCAGGCAGGAACTCCCTTCCTACCCGCCCACCACCACCCCCACACACATCCAAGCCCAGGCCTCTGTAGCATCTTTTGTTGACCCCCAGACATTGGGGTGTCAGCCCTGCTCTGGTTGCCTGCTGTGGGCTGGTCCCTTGTAAATGGACTGCTTGTACCCGCAGCCTGGGGTGAGCTGAGCTGAGAACAGATGGGCATCTCGCCCCCCTCTCCTGGGGCTGCTGCAGCTGAGATCTGGCCTGCACACAGCTGTCCGGCACCCATTCAGGGGCCCTGACTCCGTCATCCCCAATTGTCCTCAGCCTGCCCACTCCCTTGTCCTCAGTAGACCCTGGGGCTGAGCCCTGTGCAGCCGGCGTCTACACAAATGTGACTGTGGGCCAAGGATATGAGTGAATGGATGTAAGTAGGGTTTCCATCCAGACAACCAGTGGGAAGGAGCCAGTGCCGTGTTTTCAGAGTTTAGTGGGTGATCAGGCACATGAACTCCGCACAGCAAGGGCTAGAAGGCAGTGTGGCCAAAGGATGAGGTAGCAGAGTAACCTGGCATCATCTGGAAGGCTTCCTGGAGGAGCCGAGAACTGAGCTGGAGAAAGATTGAATCATCTGTAGCAGGATGTTAAATTAAACTGTTCCTGTTGTCTTGAAGACTCGGACAAGGCTCAAGGCTGAGCATGAAAGGCGCCTAGTATTCCCCCACATTAAAAACAGGAACTGGAGAGCCCCAGTCCCCCTCCATTCCTCGCCCACCCATAAGTCTTGAGATGACTACAGGAGAATGCCCCTGAGCAGAGTTATAGTAGGAGTGCTGAGGCTTTTCTCTTCCTCCTGGGGAGGTGCCCCCTCCACACCCCCCAATCAATTCAAGATAATCCTCCTGGTGCTGTGCTGAGCCTGGAGCCCTGGGGAGGGTATACCCTGTGTTCCCTTGAGCTGGGGATGCTGACACTATGCCTGACTCTGCAGGATCAGAGTTGACCTTGACCATGGGAGGCCAAGGTAATGTCATAGTCACACTTCCAGAGTAGCTGCCAGGGTGCAAGTCACTGGCGCTCTGCAAGAAGCATCCTCACGTGGCCCGGAAGCCACCACGGTGCCCACAGGCAGAAGAGCCAGTATCGGGTTGCAGACACATGGAGGCCACTCTTCAGGGTGCTGGTGCTCCAGCCGCACCTTGCCCTTGTCCTCTCAGCCTCCCTCATGGCCACTCTGGGGAAGCCAGAAGCCAGTTCCTGAGTGGGAAGGAGGAGGCAGGGCCTGGAGAGCGTCACACATTCCTGCCCTGCTACCTACCAGCTTCTGAGCTCCAGCCATAAAGAGGGGGGAGCCATGAATCCAAAATCCCAGGTTTCAGGGAAAGCTCGGACTTGGCCGTGGAGAGAAGCAAGGATGGGATTGTTCTCAGAGTTGACTTTGCCAGTGACTCGCTGTGTGGCCACATAGGTCACTTAAACCTGTAAGCTACTTAAACCTCCCCCTGATTCGCTTTGGTAGAAGCACCATCACCACAGGCGTCTTGTGAGGATTAGAAGAGCTGGTGTGTGGATGGCCCTGTGCGGTGCCAGACACATGGTAAATGCTCAGAATGTGACAGTTCTTGGTTGTAGCAGTCCTAGCAGCGGCAGTAATAATAACAGAAGTAATACCCCAAAGTGCCCCCCAACACACACACACACACACACACACACAAAGAAAGCTGTTTGGGTCCAACAGGGTACGTTTGAAGGGAAGGAGTGGGAGAGAAAGAAATCCGATATCCCACTGAGTTCAGCCTGTTCAATAAACCCGCTATGCAACTTTCATTTCGTGGGATCTATAATGAGAAGAGAGCCTTGTTGAGTGCCGGCGGAGGCCTGGGTCGGCTCTCCCCGCTGTCTGTGTGCTCCAGGAGGGCTTCCAGGAAGCGGTGGCACAGAGCGGAGATGCTCTGTAGGAGAAGAACACGGTGTGAAGACGCTTGTGCCTGGTCACGTCCTTCTTGCTCACAGCCCCGCCCTCGGGACAGTTCGGCTCAGTAAATGTCAGAGGGGCCCCCGCAATATTCCCAGTCTGGAGCGGACCCTGGGACAGTGAGAGAGGAAGAGGCAGGCTCTGCCTTCAGAATGTGGTTGAAAGGGCGCTGCAGGGTCAAGAGGAGGAGAACTCAGCCCACCAGGCACTCTGTCTTCCCCTACAGCCTATCAGGACCTACCAGGTCCTTCCGGGGACCTGATAGGGCTGCACCTCCCCTACCCACTTAACGTTAGACGTGGACGTGTGGCCTACTTTGGCCAGTGACATGAGAGCAGAAAGGATGCCTTTTCGCTTTGCCACAGTGCCCAGCAGAGCCCGGTGTAAGCATGGGTCCTGGGGAAGGATGGCCTGGCACAGGGCCCCAGCTGACCAGCTGTAAGTGTGCAGCAGGAGCAAAAATCACACGTAGTTTAAGCCCCAGAGATCTGGGGCCATCATCGTAGCATAACCCACCTCTCCAGACTGATGCAACCATAATTGTTTCTCAAGCGGCCCAACCAGAAAAGTGGCCTTGAGAGAATGTCTTCTGAACCGTGGGCCTCCTCTTTTTTTTTTTTAATTTTTTTTTTCAACGTTTTTTATTTATTGTTGGGACAGAGAGAGACAGAGCATGAACGGGGGAGGGGCAGAGAGAGAGGGAGTCACAGAATCGGAAACAGGCTCCGAGCCATCAGCCCAGAGCCTGACGCGGGGCTCGAACTCACGGACCGCGAGATCGTGACCTGGCTGAAGTCGGACACTTAACCGACTGCGCCACCCAGGCGCCCCTGGGCCTCCTCTTTTGTTGGAGCCCCCTTGCCCTGGGAATGGCAGGTCTGCATTCTAGTTCCATCTCTGCCCTAATGCCCTGTGCCTCAGCTCCTGCTAGGGTCCGAGAGAGTGGCTGATCCCAGAGCTGCTGTGAGAGCCTAGCACGGTGGGGATGGGGCGGCCTTCAGGGACCTGGGAGTTAGGGGACAGCCAGCGGGCATGCTGTATTCACCAGCTTCCCAGCTTTGGGCCCTGGGGATCACAGGGAAGGGCAAAAGCAGAGTCAGGTGTAGGGCAAACCCACGACAGTCCTGGGGGAGATGCCAGAGGGGCACATGGTAGTCCTTGCCACTGGTGTGCATGGGGCCAGTGGTCCCAAGCTGCCCAGTAGGGGTGGAAGCGACGGCCTGGAAGCCAAGTATCCCTGCTTGGTTAATCTAAAAATAAACAGAAAGGCAACAAAAATCTATGTTTCAATTACTGCACACAAGCTGTTCAAACAGCCAGTTCTGCACTGGAGATGTGAACTTGTCAACAGAGGCTGCCTCGTTTGCATGCTTGGGTGGTGATAAAACACACAACCTCGCAACAGGCTGCCCTCTGGTCTGGGTGTTTTGTGTGTTGTGTTTTTTTTTAATTAAATTAAATTAGAAACACGGACATAGAATAAAGACAGGACAAATCTGAAGCAAGTACATCTAGACAGGGTAGCAGCTCCCAAAACAAAGGCCGAAGGGGCTCTGAGACAGAGAGGTCAGCAGGACAAGCCTGGCCCTTGGTAGAGAGGTCAGGAAGAGAGTGGCCAAGACGAGGGCTCAGTGGTCAGCACCAGGGGAAAAAACCTTCTCCCAGGTGGCCCCAAACACTCCTCCCCTCCCCTGCTGATCCCAGGGGGAATCCCCAGTGAGCAGTGTGGGCTTTTGTGGCATCCCTCTCTGTTGAGAGGTGCTCCACAGCCCTCATCTGGGGTGAGCTCAGCAGGCCAGATGCATGGCGGGCAAAGCCGGCATTTCCTTCCTTGGCCTCACCACATGTATTTCCTCACCCACATGCCCGCCCTCACAGTGTCCCAGCTCAAGTACAGTCTGTTCTCTGTAATGAATGGATCCCCAGGAAGCTGAGCTACCCCAGGCTCCAGGGCCACCCTGATCTACCCTGCCTGCGGCAGCCTAGACAAGCCACTCCCTCCCCTGAGCGCTGGCGGGTTCATGCTTTCCTATTTCCTGATGGTGTGCTCACCTCCTGAGCAGCTCACTCTCCCTGACAGCAGGAGCCAGGCCCGTCCTCACCCGCTTGCACAGACCCAGACATGGGGGTGGGGAGAGGTGGTCAGTAAATTTGATGCAGTTTGACAAGAAAAGGACAGAACGCATCTTCACCCAAGTTGCTTGCCTAGGGTGTTGCTTGGGAGGCAAAAGGAGGCACGCAGTCCTGACTCATGGGAGCAGAGGTGGTCGGGACTTGGTGGTCCCCCGGGGAGGCATTCCGGATAAGCAGAAGCCCTCCAGGTCCCAGCACAGGTGGAGAGGAAGAAGCAGTGTGCTTGCCGGAGAAGGTTCCACAAATCCCGCCTGCTGACGAGGCTGTCGGTTCCACACTGGCTCTGGGCAGGGATTTTAACGTCCCCAGACCTCGGAGCAATTCCGCAGCCATCAGATGCTACTTACTCAGGGAAATAAAAGCATGGTGGAGTCTCTCCCAAGGAAGATAATATCCTGTCACAGTCAGTATGATCTGCCGGCCATGTGACGGCCATTCCCTAATGTTTCCAAATAGACTTTTGAATAGACTCTTGTCTAGAAGAAAGCAAATTGCAAGAGCATTTTTGGCAGCCAAATAGAGAGAACGCATCAGTCTCTCTTCTTTGCAACTCTTGCTGCCGGGTCTGGCTCCAGGCACCGAGTGGGATTTATTCATCAGCTCGGGTCACTGATGAACACCATTTGCCGCGAAGAGAGATCTCGTTGAATTAGTCAATTCTGCAAGATTCGGAATAATCAGGCGTGCCTGCGAGACGGCAGAAGGCCCGCTTGGAGAAGGGAGGTGACTGGGAAGTCCAGCTCCCAGGGGCGGAGTCGTGTGTCTGCAGGGCCGTGGGAAAGCAGGCTCCAGATTTTAGTGATTCCACCCTCCGCAGAGCCCCCAAGAACAAGGAGTCAGAGGAACAAAGATGGCTCCTGGTAATGATAACTCTGGCTAATCCCCCTCTAAACGATCAAACCATACCCACCCGCCATAGCAGCCTCATCGATCCTGATGTTTACGAGCCCCTAATTTACACACACCTCCCTTCTTCCCTCAGTTTATGCTGATATTATGTTGCCAACTGTCATTTCCAATATCTTTTTTATTTTTCATTATCACCATTATAATGATTTACACCAGTAGCAATAGCACAAATGCCTAGTCAATTAGTCCCATGAGAAAAGTCTCTGAATCATGTGCGCCTCTTCGAAAAAAAATCACTACATCAAAACCCACAGCCAGATTTCTCAAAGCAAAGGTGCACATGGGAAGGGAGGGAAATGAGAGGCTTGTTCTTTTAATATTGTTCAGCTGAAACGGGCACTGGATCCCACCTTCCCAAGGCAGGGAGATTGCTTTTTACGTGAGAAATTGTGCCCAGAAAAGGAATCGGTGGCATTTTTCCTGAAACCTATCATCAGAAAAGCATTTTGAAACATTTGTCTTTTTAGGTCATGTATTAAGCCCTGTAATTATGGAATATGGCTTTTCCCCAAAATACCTCTGCCCCCCAGCGCCTTCCGAGGACCGTGGTGCAGTAGTGAGCACTGCCGAGTTCAGGAGGCCTGGGTCCTAGGGCCGACTACGGGCCTGTTAAGAGGCAGATCAGGGATGCCTGGATGGTTGGCTCAGTTGGTTTAGCATCTGACTTCGGCTCTGGTCATGATCTCATGGTTCATGGGTTCGAGCCCCGCATCTGGCTCTGTGCTGACAGCTCAGAGCCTGGAGCCTGCTTCGGATTCTGTGTCTTCCTCTCTCTCTCTCTCTCTCTCTCTCTCAAAAATAAATACACGTTAAAAAAAATAATAATTATAATAAAGAGGCAGATCTTAGGCCGGCACGTCTCAGGCTGTCACCTGCAGATGAGCACCCCCTCCCCAGGGGGGATACTGTCGAAAAGGCAGATTCCTACCCAGTAGTGCTGGGGTGGGGCCTACAATTCTGTACCCCAGCAAGCACCTGGACAACGCCGCAGACCCACAGACCACGTCTGGGTTATGGGGCGTAAGCCACTATCCCAGCCCCTCGTCTCTTCTCTTCTTTCTCCTCACTCATGAAATGCAGGCTCGGTGCATCCCTGCCACCGGGATGTTGTGAGAAGCGAATGATGTGGTGGCTTTTGAAGCATCTAGTGAAGGGTGAGAGCGGTGACACTGTAAGGCCGTATAGTTGTTGCTGTGACCACTGCTGGACCTTTCGTGCAAGGGCCCCTCCCTGCCCTCCCCTGAGGCCAGTCCACCCCCGGGTCTCAGGTCTGCAGAGTTGTGTCCCCCTCAAAGCTCTGGATGGGCCAAGGCCTTGGAAATACAGGCAGGCGTAGCTAGCTGTGGCAAAAGCACATGCCCAGTCTTCCTTTAAAGATAAAGATGACACCCTAAAGCCCTCTGTTATGGAGATTGATGCCACCTGGGGAGAGGAAGCAGAGGTCAGAAGTCACTGCTTTGGCTTCTAATCTGAGCTGTCACATCCCTGACTCCTTCTCTCCACAACCCGGAGCACTTGGTAAAGGCTGCTTGTGGGTCCAGACCTTGCAGCTCAAACAGGTCTTGGTGGAACCTGCCAGCGGCTAAGCGAGAAGGCTGGGACGAGCCACTCCAGCCTGGAACCTGGGCTGGACAGTCTCCACACTTGCCCTACTGAGTGAATGACTGATGGTGGTGGCAGGGGGAGGGGGGTTCACGTGAAGACCCTCATGTCTGGGCAAGGCAAGACAGGAGGGAAAGGCCCCTTCAGAGCAGAAGGGGAAGGGTGACAGTAATGACTTCCCTGCCCACTGCGGCTTTGGTATTTTAAGAGAAAAAACAAACGATAAAACCGTACCTCAGGTCACTCTTCCTACAGAGGACCAGGGAGAGGCTGCTGTGAGCCTGTGAATGCTCCAGACTTTCCTTAGCTTCTGAGCTGGTCCAAAAGACTTGGAACGGGGCTTGGACCCAGGTTGTCACCTCTGTGTGCACCCACTAGCTGCACATTTCATATCCACCTGGAGGTGCTGAACACCTGCACGCCCCCAAGGAATACCTCCCCCTTAGGGGCAGGGCCAGGACCAGGACCAGGGTGAGGTGAATGAGGTAAATGTGAGGAGGCCTCACTTCTGGGGCTGAACAAGTGCAAGGTGGACCCTGACACAGCCTTCCTTGCATTTTTCATCCCAGGAACCTCTCCCCTCCACCCTCAGCACCTTTGTCTCCTGCGGTGTGTTCTCAACTGGAAAGAACTTACCATGTTGGTCCAGGAGCCCAGCCTGTGCCCGGCCAGCCACATGGAGGATATGGAGGTGGCGGGGGTGGGGTGCGGCGAGGGGGTCCTGCCTTTAGGGAGCATGGCCTTGCAGGAGCAGCACTCACATGGGGGGCAGAACATGCCAGTCCATCACTGGGTCACAGGCCTGCCTCTGTGAGCTCCTAGAAGACAGGGCTGCTCAGAGAACGCCTGCAGCCTCAGCCAGAAGCAAGTCTTCTGAGTTAGTGGGGGCTCAGCAGGGATGGGGGTCAGTGGGAGTGGAAGCAACCCCAGGAAGCAGGGAAGCATTTTCCGAGGGGGCACCCCAGCTCCCGCTAGCCTCTGTGCCAAGTCATGGCCAAACCGGCTTCTCTAGAAGCACCTGGAGTATTCCTTTGTGTTGCATTTGCCAAGATAGTGTTTCAGCTGCTATTTATTATTTTTCTTCAGAAGAAAGGCTAAAAGATGCAGAGAGGGAAAAGAAAATAAGAAAGATGGGCATGGCCTGTTCCAACCGACTTGGCAGCACGTCTCCCCAAATGAGGCAATCATACATTTTCCAATCGGGCTGGACAGGCCGTGGCTCATTCCTCAGCTCCCTGTCTGGAGGCAGTGCGGGCTCCCCTACCTTCTGTGGATTAATCACGCCTTCAGGGCCCGCACAGCCGGCGCCCGCTGCTGCACGTGCCTTCCTGACATGAACCAGGGGAGGGTCATTAGCCACCTGTGATCCTGGCTACAGCATGTGCACACGGGCATGTCAATGTCTCCAGAGCACATCGGGGGTGTCCCTGATGTAGAGGGCCACCATCCTGATGCGTGTTCAGGGGTGTACAGTGTGCTTGTCCACGTGGCCAGCACCGTGGGCTCCTGGACAGTGGCACCTATGCCCCAGCCCGGCGTGGATAATGCTAACAATGATGGCACACGCAACTCTTAATTATTTACTCATGAATAATTCATGTTGAGGTGATCTGTGGGGCATGGCTACTGATCTGGGGCCCAGCAAGTATCCGGGAGACCAAAATATAGACGCAGCCTAGGCATTGGGGCTGAGCCTGGGTGTCGGCTGAGTCTCCTCCTCCAGGCCATCCTCAGGCCCCAGATGGCCCAGGCCTTCCATAAGCTTGGGCCTGAGTCGTCATGGTACCCTAAGCTGCAGGGAGAAGGCTATCTGACCAGGCAGGCCTTGGGGTTCCTGATACAAGATCCCCCAGGTCACAGGTATTCAGCTGAGGATGACCTTTCTCACCAAGTCTGTTCTCTCCCAGGGGTCCTGGGTGACAGAGAACCCTACCAGTTCCCGTCCACCTAGCACAGGGGTCTCAGGGAGTCCATGGCCATGCGTTTCAGAGAGCAGACCACATAAAACTTCATAGTTGACAGGCTCCTTTGTCTTCATCCTGGAAAACTGCCTCCTGTTGGCCTACCTTTTTCCACCCCGTAGCTTTAGGGTCTGATCATGGCCCAGTGATCAGGCTCTTTGCCTGGTGCAGAGGGCTCACGGGGTTCAGGTTGGATTCTCTCTTGGTGCTGGGGGCAGTACAATCGTCCACCCCCACTTTCCAGAGGAACAACCTGAGGCATCCTTGAGTTCCCAGAGCTAGTTAGGGGTAGTGCTGGGGTTCAGACTCAGCTCTCTTGACCCCCTACTTGGCTTTCTTTCCACTGCCTGGGGACACAGGTCTGAGTCCTGGAGTGGTCACTGAGGGCTCTGGGCTTGCAGAGCAGACAGGACAGTCTCCAGAACTCAGAACAGGGCAGGGAGTATAGGCCCCCTTGCAGAGACACTCTGAAACCCAACAACTCAATGACCTGGAACAACTCAGGTTTCAGGATCTGAAACCTGACCAGGTGGCCGGAGAGGTACCCGAACACCTGGGGCCTGGTCAGATCTCAGGATCTGACTGGAGCATAAGCAAAAGAGGGTTCAGCTCCATGGGGTTTCCAGAGCCTGAACTGAGCCTTAAACCAGGCACTTACTGGGGTGGAGCCCCTATCTCCTGGCAGGGAAGGATGCCTACGCTAGGTTCCATAGCCCCGGACCATTTCTTATGGGACTCCAAAGTACTGACAAAAAAGGCTTTCATTTCACATTACTTTTCCTATCATCATAGAGGCAACCTAAGCACGTCACAGAAAATGTAAAAACAAAATAAACAACACCTAAAGCTTTGGATCCAATTCTTAGACAGTTTCCTCCAAGCAGATGACTCCTCCTTTTCAGAGGCTGCGCAACACTGAGAAAAGGGCAGTTGCGGTTCAGCGTAGAGGCTGGGCACATTTCAGATCTGGGAGTCGAGAGCACAGGAAGGGGTCTGGGGACAGGCAGCAGGCAAAGTTTCCGGATCAGAACTAGAAGTGCACCTGACAGTCAGAGGCATGGCCGCTGCTCAGACTCCCCTCCGTCCCTCAGTAAAGGGCCCCGTGCCAGCCTCTACCAGCTCGCCAGCAGCCTGCCAGGAAAAGGTGCTCACCTTGACAGGGAAGCACTTGTGTGTGTTTTGTCTGTAATTGCTTGACCGATCTCATCTGAGACGCCCTGTCCGCGTGGGGCCCCCTCCCACCCCAGCGAGCACTTCCTGCTGCCTCCCCCACCACCACCCAGGGTGCACGTGTGGGCACACCGAACCTTTTTGACACGCTGGCTCTGTGCCCAGCAGGAATTACTAAAGTTGCCACCTCTGGAGCTGGCACTCTGCCGTCTCACCCAGGGTAAACTGTGCAACACATTTCTTTCATTCCGTTTGCAAGGAGAAATTAAATTGAGGAATGAAGTCTAACCCAAACCTGGCATGCAAAGACTTGACCTTTGTTTTGAATACACTTAATGAGGCTGAAACCAGACTGCGTGGCCTCCAGCTGCCTGAGTCTCCATTCAGAGCCTGGAAAAGATGGGCAGCGGGAGGAGGTGGGGGGAGGGGCGGGTGCTGGGACCACGAGTACAATGGAGCCACAGTGTCCTACAGCAGTTAGTCCCCGAGGCAGCGAGCTGGCTGGATCTACTGACCTCAGAGGTGTCCTTGGGCTTAAGGAGGCTCCACTGACCCGCTCCCAAGCATGCTCTGCCCACCTGTGGGCCCTTCCCCCTCTCCATCCTCACCAGCTGGAAGGAGATGATTTCCTTGACAATATGTGAGGTTGTATTGTTTTGTGGGAACGTAAGGGCTGTCTTAATGGATCCGTCAGGCAAGGCTAGGCTTCGGTAACAAAATAACCCCGCCATCTCAGCACCTTAACACAGTGAAGATGTATGTCCCAATCTTTCCAAGTCCGAGGCTAGTGGGGCAATAGCTTCCACCAACAGCTGCATCTCCGAGGTTGCCAGAGCAGGTGAAGGGAACTGAGGTTAATATAAGATGCTCTTAGAGGACAGGGTCTGGAAATGTTCTCCGTCACCTCCCCTCTCATTCTATCTGCCTGAATTCAGACGTGGGATTCCCAACTTAACTGCAAGGGAGGCATGGGGAGGTCTTCCTGGGTGGTCGGAGAGAGGACACGGTGTGGTGAGCTTTGCAGCATCATCTCTGCCACACTTACGATCCAATCTAGGGAAATCGTGGCCCTGAGGTGCTGATAATTAGGAAGAGTCTTGCAGGTGAATGTTGGGAAACAAGAGTCTAAGCTGTGGGGCCTGGCTAACCCTGGATATGCAGAGGTTCTGTTCTCCTTCTGAGCCATCCTCAGAGGCTCCAGGTCTGACTTACGCGGGAGATAGGACATTTCCTTACCCTGATACCTGCATAGAATTTCCAGTCAGAAGACTCAAGTTTTTTGTGTCTGAGCTTCTCACCTTCACACAAATGCATTCATCTCTTCTGGAAATATTAAGCGATTAAGAAAAAATAAGCATTTGTTTGTTCATTTAGCAAATGTGTACTGAATACCCTTCTATGCCAGACATTGTGTTAGGTGCAAGGATTACAAAGACAATAAACCTGGGACTGTTCTCAAGGTAGCAAATATACCACAGCCGTTGATGCTGGGAATGGGGTGGGTGCCAGGTACCCGGGGTGGGGCTAGAAGAGGACTTCTTGCCTGATCTGGAGGAGGTGGGTCAAGGCAGCCTCCTAGAAGAATCAGAGCCTGAACTGAGTCCCAACACGCTTGTGGGGTTTGGCCATGGGAAGAGTGGGAATCCATTCCTGGCAAAGGAGCAACATTGACTTGGACCCCAAGCGGAGAGAGAACTGATGCCTTCAGAAACCAGAAAGGTGTTTGGAATGGCGGGGCATCGCCTCTGGGGTGGGAAGGGTGAATGGTGATGCTGGAATCCTCGGGTGTCTCCTGGGCCACACTGAGAGGTCTGGACGTTATTCTGAAGGATAGGATTTAAAGCAGCAGAGTAAAGTATGGTGATCGGATTTGTGCTTTAAAAAAACCACATGGGCCATTGGGTGGAGAATGGGTAAGAAGGGCAAGAACAGAACAGGGACACTGGTGGAGATAATCTTTGTGAGTCGGGTGGTGGATGTGCAGAGGGAGAGGGGGCAGATTTGAGAAGCAGCGGGGGTCATAGAATCAAAGACCTCACTGTTGAACATGTGGATGGATATGGGGAAATGGGGGTGGTTTTCCCTGCGAGAGGGAATCCCTGAGAATGAGTGGGCAGAAGAACAATGAGTTAATTCTGGGACCTATGGTGTTGAGGTACCCGTGGGGCAACCATGTACTGCTATACTTCAGACTCTAGAATAGTAGGTATGGAGCTTAGGATGGACAGAGAGCTGGAAATGTAGCCTTGAGGGTCATCAGGAAAGAGATGACAGTTGACAAGATTGTCCAGGGAGAGTGTGTAGGGTGGGACAAGACGCGGGGGAAATGGGGACCCCCAAGAATGAGCTGAGAAACAGGAGCTTGCCAAAGGAGACTACTAAGGAATAGCAGACACGTAAGAGGAAAACAAGGAGAGAGCATGATGATGCCTTGGAAGCCACAGAGAAGAGGTTTCTAGAAGGAGGGAGAGAGAGATCAGCCATGCCAAATGTGAGAGGGGTCGAGAGAGACAAGGTGTGAGTGTCCCATGGGATTGAACACACAGGTCACTCATGACCTCGGTGAGAACAACTCCCAAGGACTGGCCAGAGCAAAAGCCACATCAGAACAGGTCACAGTGTGGGCAGGAGGGGGAAAAGTGATGAGAGCTATTTAAACAACTCTCTTAAGAGTAGTCTGTTTGGGGGTGGTCAAAGGGGGATTCATTTTTATGAATCATTTTTTATTATGTAATATTGGATAGGTGAAACAGTAATGTGGTGGCAGCAGGTAAGCCATAAAGCATAACGATAAAATAAACAATGAGCCCCATGTCCGTTTTAATAGGTCATGGTCAGCTCTGCTTCGGTGTGCCCCTTGTGTCTGGCAGAGGGCACAGTGCCCAGGGAGGGCACAGTGGCTGGCAGGGGCCCCCAACCACCCAAGCAGAACAAAGGTAGCAGGTCACGAGGGTTGGGCCCGGGCTCTGGCTCTGTGGCACTAGAAGCTGGCAACTAGACCTGCTGTGCAAAGACCACAGTAGAGTCATGTACAAATTTTTAAAATAGGGCAGCCAGTCCATCCACTAGCCAGTCACTCCAGAGCCCCCCACCATGACCCAGCTGGATTTGCAGGATAGGAAAATGAGCCGGGAGCTCTCCCTGACCCCCAGGAGCTCACACCCCAGACAGGAAGTGGTTGCAGGGCAGGCCAAATCACACCTGAGCAGTGACCGGAGCTGAGGATGTGATGCGAAAGGCAGACACCCGCCCTCCCCAGGCCGCCACCTGTGCCCTGACTCTGCCGTCACCTCTCCCCTCTGCCTCAGCCTTGCTGCCACCTCTCCGGCCGAGTCAGCCTCCCCAGTATCTTTCCATCCTTGGTGACTGAGGGTGACAGCGGGTCCGGGCCGGTCAAGGAACCAGGCAACTCACTGTAATTCTGAGCAAAACCCAGTTCTCATACCGAAGGGGGCCCTGCAAGCATCCCCGGGTGTCTAGGTCTCCATGACAACACTGAGGGCCTGCCGTTCAGATAGCCACGAAAGTCGCCTGGGGGAGGTTATAAAGAACTCTGAACACCCAGGGGTTTCACCCCTTTCCAGACTAGAGCCCTACATGGAGCTACAGTCCGAAGGCCAGAGATCCTGGCCACCTTCTCCCTTCCTCTGACCTCAAGGGAGTCACATTCTCAACCAGCTCCCTGATCCATACACTGGGGATGAGCCATGCCCGGCTGGCTCATGAGCTCCAGGGAGGATAATATGAGGTTTATGGAAAGGGCCTTGTCCACTATGAAGTGAGCCTACAGGTGTGGCCGCTCTCCCCGTCACATGGTTGGGGGAAGCGTGGCCTGCCTGAGGAGTCCACGGGACCTTGTTTTCATGATGGGGATGGTGGGATAAAATCCCAACCACAATTCAGATGAGCACACACACGTTGCTCTGGGGGAGTGTGACACTGCAGAACAAAAAGCATTTCTCTAAATTTTGTGTTAATGCTTATTTATTTTTGAGAGAGAGAGAGAGAGAGAGAGAAAGAGTGTGAGCAAGAGCAGGGCAGAGAGAGAGGGAGACACAGAATCTGAAGCAGGCTCCAGGCTCCGAGCTGTCAGCGCAGAACCTGACGCGGGGCTCGAACCCACGAACTATGAGATCATGACCTGAGCCGACATCGTGCGCTCAACCATCTGAGCCACCCGGGTGCCTCTGAATCAAAAAGCATTACTCTAAACTGACACTGGGTTCAAATCTTGTCTACTACACTTTTGCCACGTGATCCTGGACAAATCCTTTGTTCCCCCCTCTGTGACGTGGGGCTAGTGATCCATGCGTTGTGGGCTTGCTGTGAATAGGAAATGAGCTATCGTTGGAAAGCCCTTTTTTGCACACAGAGCAGATGCTTCCTCGATGCTGACGGCGTCCCGGCCAGGCTGCTGTGTGACTAAACCGCCCTCCTCTCCGCTCTGTGCCAGCAGGTCCGGCCTCTGTTCCCCTGTGAGGAGCAGCCACGGCCCAGCAAGATGTCCCGGCACCACAGCCGCTTCGAACGAGATTACCGCGTGGGCTGGGACCGCCGAGAGTGGAGCGCCAACGGTACGCATGGGACCACCAGCATCTGCAGCGCCACCGCGGGGGCCGGTGGCGGCTCAGCCAGTAGCCTCAGCGCCCGGCCCGGCCTCTTGCCGCTGCCCGTGGTGCCGTCACGGCTGCCCACGCCCGCCACCGCCCCGGCTCCCTGCACTACCGGCAGCGGTGAGGCCATCACCAGCCTCGTGGCCAGCTCTGCCTCCGCCGTCACCACCAAGGTAAGCCCGGTGTCCCCTCCCAGCAGGAGCCGAGCAGAGGGTCGTGGCTTCCCCTGAAGGTCTGTGCACCAGTCACCACCTTCTCCAGAGCATTGGCGTCCCTGGGGCTGGGCCAGCCGACGGTTCAAGTGAAAGCTCACATGATTTTGTTTGCCGTAAAGTCTCTCTCTGTGACTAACTTGTAAGACAAGCAGGTGCTGAGGCCATTTGTTGTCTTATGCCATGTTTATAAAGTGCTTTTTAATTTGTGTAGGGACAGTGAACTCCAAGTTGGCAATAAAGATTCCCTAAATAGGTGACTTTAGACCATGCAAGTCCCCCCGCTCCGGGGGCACCAGTGACTTAGGTTTGCAAGAAGGTAGTCACCAGCAGTAAGGCATAAACGGTCATAAATCTACTACTTGGTAACTACTCTGCTGAGAATTCTCCCATCCACTGTGCCTTCCAAGCCTCAGGTAACCCCGTGGATCGCTACTTTTGTCCCCACCTGATGGTTGGGGATACTGAGATACACCAAGTCTGTGAGAGCTGGTCTGAGGCTGGACCTTCATTGGGGCCCAGGCCTTGGGCCCCAGCAGTCAGCTTCAGGGGCATCATCTCCAGGCCATTCCCTCTCTTCTGGAGGTGGCTCCAGCCTTGGGAATGACCGCAGAAACCAGGCTGCATTACTGACTGAGATACTGAAATGAAAATGTCACCAAGTCTCATGCCTGGCTTCAGGCTGAGCTGGTCCCCCTCACGCTGCTCAGAGCCCCTCAGGAGCCAGGACCTTCCAGGGACCAGGACCCGCACCGGTGGCAGGAAGCCTGTTTATGGCCATCCTGCTTCCTCGGAGGATCAGGGGCTCTGCAGGCCGCCTTTGCCTCGGCCAGCCATTCACAGCCGCCTCCCAGGAGCCAGCGTGTGCGTGCGTGCGTGCGTGTGTGTGTGTGTGTGTGTCTAGTGTTTTCTTCCCTGCTTTCATAAAAGTTGCGGGAGAAGTTAAAGGCGGGGGAGGCCCGGCGCAGCCATTGTGAGGTGGCCGTGGCGTTGGAAAGCTGCACTCCAGGTGTGCTGTGCCTTTGTCTCTGTGATTTTCAAAACTCCCTTTCAGCCCTGCTTCCCATTAATAACTGAGCGCTGCCGGCCCAGAGCCCAGCGGAGGCCCGAGACAATGGAGCTATTGGAGGCCAGCTCGGAGCACACTGACATCTTGCTGCAGTGCCTTATTGATTTTATTTTCCTGTTATGAAAACACCTCCCCACTGAGATGGGGAGGGAAGGAATGTTGGATGCAGGAGAGGAGATAGAGAGTTATTTGGGCACGACGCCCCCAGACCAGCCAAACGCATTCCTCCCCTGGGCACCAGCCCCCAGAACTTCCCCAATGCAGCGACCTCTGCCCGGTGGAGCCGGTCGGCTGCCCTGCCAGCCACATCTGGCGGCCACTCAGAAGGCCAGCTGTTGGCCATCTGGACAATGGCAGCTTCTGGAGCTGACCACTGGGGGCTCCGGGTCGGGAGAGAGAAACTGGACCTGGGAGCCCACTTGACGATTTCTGCCCTCTCTGGATGGAGGCCTTTTTATGGATGCTGTCAGGCTGCACCAGGGACAGGGGGTTGGCCCTCCAGGCAAGGGAGCTGGAGGGGACTCAGTGGTGAGGGCCTCTCACACAGGGCTGCCCCGCCCACACAGCTCCTGCTTTGCTCCTAAACAGCTTGATATTCACCATCCCTGACTGGCAGGGCCCCAAACCACAGCACATGGGAGGAGAGGAACCCAGCCTCTGATGGAAAACAGCAACTGGGGGAGCTGGGGAGCATTGCATTGATAGGGGAGGGGGCCAAAAGTTCATGCCCATGGGACAGCCAGCTCCTTGGCACATGTCCCCTCTGTTACCATCTCCAGCCCTGCTCCAGACCTGCAAGGGCTTGTCCGGTCAAAGAAAGGTACCTGCTTACATCTGGGATTTTTCGAGGTGCTCAGGAGAATGGGGTGTGCAGCAGAAAAGGAAGACAGCAGCCAGCGGCAGCTTCTGTCCAGAACACTGTCACTGAATTTGGGCCATGGCGGTGCCTCTCTGCCATCTGGCCAAGCTGCTACCCGCCCCCCCAGACGCCTGTCTCCCTGCCTATTTGTCTAACCCCATGCCAGCACCACATCAACTGACAGGCAGGCCCAAACTGGGGTATCTGTGGTTTCCCTGGTCAGCAAGCTGCATCTTTACTGAGTAGCCAAGGGCTAGCACTTGCCCTTGGCAAACACATAGGTCAGGATATGACAAGTCTGTGGCCTGGACACTGTGACTGAGTGACCCGAGAATGTCTCTCGCATTGAGGTTATTGGCAGAGACAGCTTAGTGTTGTGGATAAAGACAGACTGGGGAGCCAGGGTGCCCAGGTTTGAATTCTGCCCTATCTCTTGTTAGCTGAGCAACCCTGAATGAGTTACTTAACCTCTCTGTGCCTTGCTCCTATAAAATGGGAACAGGTAGTGTTACCTGCCTGCCAGAGTTGTGAAGATCGTGTGAGTTAAAATACATATAAAGTGCTCAGAACAGAGCCAAGTGGTACGTGGTAAATCTTGTATAGGGGTTTTTACCACAGCCGCCGTTGTCACTATTACCCAGGTAAAGCCTAGGGGACAAGGACATGCCCCTGGAAGGAAGAGGGATCATTTCCAACCTCACCAAGAGAAAAAAGTAGGTCTTCAGTTAAGAAACAGGAGGTAGGCCCCACACAGGCGGGGAAAGCACCTTGTGTTTCTGAGTGGTTACCGTTCACACCAATCTGTGACATGGAGGCATGACATGACCAAGGGGACACGGCAGCAAGAAGAGCTAGAGGGAGGACATCTAGGGGGCCCCAAACTAACCCTGAAGCCAGCATTGTCCGGTAAGCCTGACAGTGGAGTGAAGGGATTTTAAAGCTTTTTCAGCCATGGGACCCCTTCCTCCAAGGAAAGCCCAGTGTGTACCCAGGGCCAAGACCCTACTCTGGTGGAAGGTGGCTGAGAGAGGGGGCTGCGTGGAAGCCAGGCGCAGCGCCCTGTGTTCCTGCTGCCCTGGAGTGTGGTGATGGCTGCTTGAACATACCGGCATGCCTTCCTCAGTGAAGGGTCTGGCACCACGAGCGGGCCAGGGTCACACCCAAGGACTCAGGGAAAGGCCCCCAAGGTGACTCTCGGGGACAAGTGTCAGTGCTGCCAGGCCTTAGCGTCCCCCCAGGCTGGGCATGGAGCAGGTGTCACATCTCTCTGGGGGCTGGGGGCCACCAGTGGCATCCGATGCCATCGCCACCGATGCAGAGACGGCCTGTCCCCTCTCTTGCCCCTAGTCCCATGGGCCTGCTCACCCTCTCACTCTCAGTGCTAGGACTGCATCTTCCAGGCCATGGGGGGACCGTCTCAGCTCCCCAGGGTAGGGACGGCTGGCTGTGTGCCCTGGGGCTGGTTAGTGAGGTGATGACAATTCTTTCTGTCACCGCTGCCTTAGGCCTGAGTTGAGTTTTATGTTTCTTCGTTTTTCTGTGACCTGAGGATTTCTAGCTGGTCTTTGATGAAAGGCCAGTTGGACAAGCACAGATTCTGGGCCATTGAGGTAGGGGAGGGCATGACCAAATGACACACACACAGACACACACACACACACACACACACACACACACACACGCCCACAAGTCCCCAGAGCCTCAGAGGAACATAGTGACCGTGCCCTCCAGCCTCTCTATTTTGCCTGTCAGAAGAATGAGGCTCAGAGAAAACAAGACTTGCCAAGGGCCCCCAGTGAGTGAGAAATGGACCACCTGGGCTGCCTCCTTTCCCCAGGCCGCCTGGCACAGTGCGTTCTCCATGGTAACCGTTACTGTGGCATTGTTACGGTAACTTTTCCCATCCCTCCATCCACCTCCTCAACAGCAGATACCAATGTGCAAGAAAATGGGCATATTTACTTTTTGGGTCAGGTAGGAAAATTTAGCCCGAAGATTTTGTCGACTCTCTATCGTACAGCTAGTGAGGGCTTCAAGCTGTCGAACCATGGCAGAACTGGGTTTGAATCTGACCTCTGCCTCCCAGGAGATGAGTATGTCTCTGAACCTCAGTTTCTTTGTCTATAAAATGGGAACAATCATAGGGTCTTCCTCGCAAAGATGGTGTGGGGATTGGTTAAGTCATTTTAAAAAGCTAAATCAGAGATTGGGTCAGACAAGTATCTGTCCTATTCGGGTAAACCCGGCTCCCAGGCAGTTGGTGCTGGCAGGACCCTCTCTGGACCGTCCCCTCCCCCTGACTGTGGCAGCATGAAGTCACCGAGAGCTTGGACAGCCCTGTTCCTGGCCCACCGCTGCCACTCTGGGCTTCAGGGCGGTCAAGCCCCCTGCGGCGGGGTCAGGAAGGCGGAGCTGAGAAGCTGGACCATGACTCCCGGGCCAGGCCTGTTCGTGGGGCGGAAAGGAAACTCCACTGTCCTGCAGTTGCTGCTGCATGAAATTTAAATTATTCTCAGCAAACCTGCCTGACAGATGAAACAGAAAAGGGACAGCTTCATAAAATGCAATTTCGTTCTTGAAAGAACGGACGTTGCAGAATCCTGGCTGATGCCTGTGAAATGTGTTGGGGGCTTTTTTTCCTTGTGGTCAGGAGCACTCGTGCTGAAACATTCCCATCGTTCCGTGGAGCTAAGCCCTTGAAAATAAATCTGGGCTGGGAAGAGAGAGACATAGCCTGTGTCAGAGGCCTGAGGAAAACCGAAAGGGGCCGTGAGGTCTGTAGGCTCCATCCTCTGAGCGCCAAACACCCAGATTTTTTACATTTATGAGCCACCACTTTTAGGGTGGATATATGTCATCAGAGAGACGGCCCCGGCAACAGCGTCTTCCTCGTACCCTCTAAACTCTCTGGAGAGATGCCCTGCGTGGGGGAGATGATCTGGGATTTCTGTGGGGAATCATGTGAATGACCTCAAAGCCCTGCCTGGCGGGCCCCTCCCCTCGTGTGGCTCCGGTGTCCACAAATGGATAAGGACGCTTTTGCACAGCTACAGAATGAGAAGCAGACCACCCTCTACTCTTGTATTCACACTGGTTGGGAGAATCCCTCCAGTCCCCTTTGTGGTGAATTTCCAGACTGTGCGTGATTTTATCCAGAAGCCTGTTCTTGCTCCGTGAATGAGAATTTGTGATTTCCCTCGTGATAAATTATCAGGCACTGATCACGCGTCTTGAGGCAGCTTGTGCATGTTCGTGCCGAGCTGATGGGTTTTGCCTGCACTTTGAGGTGCCGCCACGGTTTGGATTGTATCTTCATTGACTTCAAACCCATCTGTCAGTCATGAAATGTGTACAGTTGAAAAATGCCCTGATTTCCAAAGCATCCATTTCAAAACCTACAGTCCAGGGAAGGCGGACCGGAGTGGCTTGAACTCAAATTTGTGACTAAAGGGGCAAAAAAGAAGGGAGAACACTCTGCATTCTACCGCATTTGTAAGGGGTAAACCACCTAGGTTAGCTTTTGCTACAGAACAATCATTCAAAAACTTGGTGGCTTAAACCTTCACAGTTCTGTGAGCTGGCTGTCGGTTCTGGTCTGGGCTGACTCTCTCATTTGTATGCGGTCAGCTGCAGGTTGGCTCAGGGTGGCTGGTCGGGGTTGGCCTCACCCACACATCTGTGCTTCGAAGCCCATCAGCCAGGGAGTCTCAGTCCCCCTCCGTGTGGCCTGCCATCCTCTATCCAGCTAGCTGGGGCTTGTCCACGTGGTGGACTCAGGCTTCCAAGAGCAGCAAGGGGGCAAGACTCCATGCACGAGGGCTTTTGTAAGCTCTGCTTGAGGCACGTTTGCTGAAATCCCGCTAGCGCAAGAAGTCTCACGGCCAAGCCAGATTCCAGGAGTGGGCAGAGAGACCCTGGCTCTCGACAGCACCGTGTTGCAAAGGGGCAGACACATAAGGATGGGAAGCATTTGTGGTCATTTCTGCAACATACCTCCAGGCTTTCCAGCACACTTGCTCAAAGCCACGGCTCACATGCCTTAGGCAGAAAGGACAGGTCAATCTGTTACTCTCCTCTACATGGCCTGGTGCAGGAAATCAATATGGGACCTGCATAATGTAAACACACTGGGGCTACACACATCCCATCCACACCAAGAGCTGCCTAGTGAGGTCTGAAAGAAGGGCCCAACAAGGATTGTGTTGCCAGAGAGAAGGAGGGGCAGCTGGCCGCCAGGGAACCTCACAGGGTGCATTTACCTTAAGAACCCATGGCTGGCTGGGACTTGGCCCTCACGTGATCCCGTCACTGCCCCAAAGTTGGTGGGACTGGGGCACAGCCGTTCCCAGGATATTCTCACAGATAGAGGCTGACCTGTGACTAAGAGTGTTAAAAAACCACCCCGAGGAGACCACCTTTGTGAGTTTTGACCAGTGAATTTCTCCCTGTGAGAATCCGCATGGGAAACAGATTCTCAACAGAAGACTTTCTGACGAGCCTGAAATCAGGAAAGGGAGCCAGTTATGTGGTGCAAATGTTCAGGAGCCGAAAATTGGACAGCCCCACGGCTCTTTCTCCCTAATAGGCTAAATCCCATGCAATTTCCCAAAAAGCCCTTGGAAAGGCCTCTTCTTAAATTAAATTAGGTTTTCTGCGAACAGCGTCATTCAAGATGAACATAAATCTACTTCTTATTCACTTTTAATGGTTTTCCCTGTTTTACTTAATTACTCATGTTGCAATTAAACATTTTTTTCATAGCAAAAGGACAGTATTTTAGCTACATTATGGGTTAAATAGGCTTTGGAGAACTAGCCTGGGAGTCTCATCACCGTTTATAACATTGTTTTTTATAGGGAAAGTATGTTCCAAAATCTAAACAGCCAAATTACAAATGAACTTTCAGAACCCAACCCATTTGTTAACTGGGAACTGTCTGCAATGCTAAAAATAACTTGGGGAAATAAACAGAAAAACGAGAGCTCAACACCCCTTGGTATCATTTGTTCCCCATCAGCATCTGAAGCTCTCGTTCAATTTCAGGCAGGAGGATTTTCTCCAAACCCAGACTGACCCTGTCCCCATGTTACTCACTTCCATGACACAGGCCACCAAATTGGCTTGAGCCCTCCCAAAGCATAATGCCATCGAGAAGAGTCACTGCAAAGTCCCCGCAGAGCTAAACTGATGTAACGTGACAGATTATCAATCGGTTTCAGCGCCCCGTTCGCTGCCCTGAAATGAAGGCTCAGGAGAACTCTGTGCTTCTCTGGCTACCGTCTCCACTAGTCATGTTCATTTGCATCCTGAATTTGCCTCTGTAGAACCCGTAGGCAAGAAACCTCATTTTCCTCTGGAAAATAAGGGCCCTACGCACTCAGCAGAGCATCAGCGTACATTCAGAGGCTGCTGGCACATGTATTGACGGGGTGGGAGCCCTGTGGTCCCAGCCTCCTCTCTCCTGCCTCTTACTGGAGATGGATGAACACATCAGACCCTCTGGCACCACGAGAGAAGTCCTTGGGGCTGGACAAGGTGCACACTGATAGCAGAGGGCCAGTGGTCAGCACCTCCCTGCCTGGACTTAAACTCCTGGCTGCTGGCTGCCATGGTCCCTTAAGGAAAACACTCTTTAGTACCCACATGGGGTTCTCATTAGATCTACTTCTTTTTTTTTTTTTTTTTACATTTATGATTTGTGCTCTAGTTTTTTATTTATTTTTATTTTATTTATTTAATTTACATCCAACTTAGCATATAGTGCAACAATGATTTCAGGAGTAGATTCCTTAATGCCTCTTACCCATTTAGCCCCTTCCCCCTCCCACCACCCCTCCAGTAACCCTCTGTTCTCCATATTTAAGAGTCTCTTATGTTTTGCCTGCCTCCCTGTTTTTATATTATTTTTGCTTCCCTTCCCTTGTGTTCTAACTGTTGTTTCTTAAATTTCTCATATGAGTGAAATCATATGACATTTGTCTTCCTCTATTTCACTTAGCATAATACCCTCCAGTCCCATCCACATGGTTGCAAATGGCAAGGTTTCATCCTTTTTGATTGCTGAGTAATGCTCCATTGTGTGTATATATATATATATATATATATATATATATATACACACCACATCTTCTTTATTCATTCATCCATTGTTGGACATTTGGGCTCTTTCCATACTTTGGCTATCATCGATAGTGCTGCTATAAACATTGGGGTGCATGTGCCCCTTTGAAACAGCACACCTGTATCCCTTAGGTAAATACCTAGTAGTGCAATTGCTGGGTTGCAGAGTAGTTCTATTTTCAATTTTTTGAGGAACCTCCATACAGTTTTCCAGAGTGGCTGCAGCAGTTTGCATTCCCACCAGCAGTGCAAAAGAGACCCTCTTTCTCCACATCCTCGCCAATATCTGTTGTTGCCTGAGTTGTTAATGTTAGCCATTCTGACAAGTGTGAGGTGGTATCTCATTGTGGTTTTGATTTGTATTTCCCTGATGATGAGTGATGTTGAGCATTTTTTCATGTGTCAGTTAGCCATCTGGATGTCTTCTTCGGAGAAGTGTCATTAGACCTACTTTTGAGCCAAGGCATTTTGGTTAAGCTTGCTGTCCCTACCCCCTACTCCTATCCTCTTTCACCCTTAGAAGCCACAAGGGCTTCCCCATAGGCCACTCCTTGGGCTGTCAGAAAGCAAGGCTCCTCACCTGCCCAGACAGAGCAGGGGTGCTAGAGGGAGTCCCTCACACCTGGAGTGGGGAGGAATCAAAGCCCAAGGGACTCCCCATGGCCAAGAGGCTGGTCTTGAGGAACCAAGGAGAGTTGAAAGGATCCCAATCACTCATCCTTTTGGAGTTGACCTCTTTATTTTAAAAACCCGGATTTAAATGACTGAGGGTAAGCTGAAATAGAAAGACAGACTCATGAGGCCAGCTTCATGGACAGCCATCCTAGGCCAGTCTGCTTCCAGCTGGCTGTCAGGTGTAGACCAGGGGACTCCCATGCTGAGGCCTCTGTCTCTAGTCAAGAGAAGATTTACCCAGCTCTGCCCGGTGCACCAGGCCCCAGCTCTAACTCTTCTGTGATCCTCTTTGCGATTCTAGAACAGCATCTGCCTTGAGGTTACCTTGGGTGAGCTCCTCTGGCAGCACAGAAAGCTTCTGAACACAGGGTAGCCTTTTTCTAGGTTAAAAGAAACCCAACTCCACACCACAGTGGCACTGAACATGATTTCAGATTCTTGACCTGCTACTTAAAGAATTCCTTCATCAGGTTAGAAGTGGCCCTAAGGCTAGAAGGTAGGGTAGAGGGGGAGGAATAAGGAGGTAGAATGGCCAAGCCTGCAAGTGAACAGGTAGCTGTCATCGTGCCAGCGCAGGACGTGGAGAACCTCGCCAGGCCTGTCAGAATGACCTTCGAGGTCTGTAAGGGTGTTGCTGGCTGTCTACCTGATGTCCATTTTCTTTCCCTCTTCCTTCCTACCAGAACCTCAGTTCTGGTCAGGTATCTACCACCTCTCATGCTTTGGGGAAATTGAACCCTAGGCCTTACTGGAATTGTGATGGTTCTAAGCCAGGTGTTGGTGATCCCCTTCCCCCTGGTCATCATGGGTTTAGGAAGGGTCATGTGACCCACTTATAGCCATGGAACATGAGAGTAATACTGTCCAGAGGCTTTGGGGAAAGTTTTTTTCCTTCTAAAGAGTCACAAGAAGAAGGCCATCTTTCTTCCTCTCTATTGCCATATCTGGACATGATGCCTTGAACCATCATGCTACAGACCTGAGGATGAAACCAACATGGGATAGAAATAGAATAGACAGAATAGAAAAACACAAGAGAATTCCGGATATATGGAACCAGAGCCCTAATGTTGCATTGCTGTCTGCCTCTGGGCTTCTTGATATGTGAGCTAATACATTTCACAGTTGAATAAAAAATAAACAAAGCACAACTGCCTCCGTTGCACGGATGGCTCCCTGATGACAGCTATGGGTGCCTTCATCCATCTCCCAGACCTCACCTGGCACGTTGACTTGCCAAAAACAGCTGCAGTGACCTTTGTGAGTGCCCTCTACCTGTTATTCATTCATTTCAGCACTCCCTGCTATCTACAGGGGTTCTGCTATCCATTGCTTCCCTAAATGCCAACACCGGGACATAGACTACTATCGCCATGCTCCTGTGTTTTCGTGGGGCCACGTTTCCGGCTGAGGGAAATCCACCAACACACTGAGTGCCTGAACCATGGGTCACTTGAGAGTTCACCCCTGCCACCTACTTCAGCCACAATTCCCAGACATATAAAGAATTCTCATGCCCCGGGGCCTTTGCACTTGCCACTCACTCTTGCCCACCCAGAAAACACTCCTGTTCATCCAACAAGTGACAGCCCAAATGTTGCCACCTCTGGATGGAAAAACAATTGCTGTTATTTCTCTTGTTCCCGTAACACTTCTGTCTATGTCCTTATGTAATGCCTAAACTATATGTACTTATTCACTTATGCATTTGTATCTTTATTAGGCAGTGAACTCCATAGAATAGGCTTCATATGATGCCGAGCATATAGAGGTTCTCAGTAAGTGTGTAAGGACAGAATGAATGAATTTTGCATATAATTCTTTACTCATTTATTTAGCCCCTATTGCTGGGGTCGACAGAGGATGAATGCCTTTGACATCTCTACAAAGGGGCGGATCAGCGTTCAAACAATGAGTAATTTCAGTGGATGCCCATGATGCGGATGATGAAGACAGGACCCGCATGAGCCAGAAGGAAGCCTTCATGGGCTTGTGGATGGGACCAGATAATGAAGCCTGGATGGCAGGACAGATCTAACATATCAAGGCCTTTGCCCTGAGTCCTGTGCCCCTTCCCATGTCTCCCTAAGTGTTTGGTCTTACAGGATCACAAATATTAGCATGTATTCAGCATTAGTACTTTTTCTCCATTGATTAGTATTTTCTTGGGACTCGTTACCATTCGCCTGTAATTCTCAGCAGCTTTTTACATTTGGTTGTTTCATTTAAGGTGCTCGCAGAGTAATTATTTTCTTCCAGGCACTCTTCTAACCACCTTCCCAACCTTAACTTGTATAGTCCTCGGAGGTAGCTGCTGTTACCACCATTAGAGTTGAGAAAGAAAAGCTGAGGGAATTGGCTGAGCTCACTCAGCAGGCTGGGCCGCATCCCTCCCTGGGCAGTCTAGCTGCAGAGCAAGGCACGGAGCTCTGGATGGGCCGCGCCCAGAACCACGTTCGGTGAGATTTCTTGAATGAGCAGCTCGCTGAACATCTTGCTGTGAACATCTTTCCCCAGTGTTCACCACGTCTCCTGAAGAGATAGCTGCAGGCTCCCCACTGGAACAGTTTTGTTCAGCAATCTGAAACAACCACCAATGCTAAGACCAAAGCACGTGTGGGATTTCGTGGCCCAGCCCCAAACCTCCTAGAGGCCCGGCCACAGTTCTGTTCATTTAATTCTCTCTGGTCAGCTGACCTTTCCTTGCCATCCAAGCCATGTGTGCGGTCAGACTCGGCTCAGCTTCAGGACATTAGGGATGGTTGAGTCTTGAGGCCAAGCAGGGTTTCTTGTTTTGGTCTGGGACACAGTACACAGCTGCTGTCTACTTTAGCTTTTTTTTGGCTGCTTCCAGGCTACTTTGGCTTGTTCCGTTCCAGGAGGGCATTCTAGGCCGTCACAACTGCCCACAGGTACGACCCTGGTGGGCTTGGGGCAAGACCTAAGTAAAAGGGGTCAGCTCCTTCATCTTGGTAGATTTCCACCTGGGCTGGGGAATGGGGATACCGGAGAATCGTGGGCTGACCCCTGACAACAGACGGGCTTGAAGCAGCCATGACTTGTCCCTGTCTTCTCTGTGACCTCAGCACTGCTCTAGGGGAACAGAGAGGAGAACGAAAACGCGACTATTTATTATGGGTTTCATTACTAGCGGGGGCAGGCTGGGGTCAAGAGACCGGGGTCAAGGCCCGTGTCCACATGTCACTGTCTGGGTGACCTCAACGTGGGCACTCAAGGTTTCGAGATGCAGTTCCCTTACCTGTAAGCTGGCTCCAGGCAGGCCCCTTCCCTGGGCTGTGCTGAGGTCAGAGACAGAAAGTAGGTTGGAGGTCACCAGGGGCTGAGTGGAGGGGCCGAGGTGGGGTGCTACTGCTGAATGGGTACAGGGTTTCTGTTGGGGGGGATTAAAAAGTTTTGGAAATGAACAGTGGCTGTGGCTGTAAGGCATTGGGAATGTAACAAACACCGCTGAATCGTACACTTAAAAATGGTAAAAATGGCAAATTGCATATCACATGTATTTTACAATGAGAAGAAATTAAAAATAAATAAATGCCCCGCCGTCAAAAGAGAGAGGAGATATCCCTGTAAATTCAGGCAGAGAGCTGAGGCACCAAGTAATTTCCCATAAAAGAGAAAAAGGATTGCCTATCACAGTGGCCAGCACAGAGGTCAAATGCACACCGGCAGGGGCTTGGTGAGAATGTGAGGAGGAAGTCCTAAGAAGTGGGCGGGGGAGGGGCTGCCTGGGGGGTCGCGGGGTTGGTGTCACTGAGGGATGCCCACCATGGTGCACGCGGCAGCCTGACTGCGTCGGGAAGGTGCTCAGCTCTGCCACGAACTCCTCTCCCATCTGCAGCAGCCCCGCGGGCTCTGGGGCAGCCCTGCGGCTAGGTTCCTACCAGGCACAGTGGGAAGGCCAGGCGCTTGATGGAGAGGGCTCCTGGCAGGTGCAGGAGACACTGGTGGGCGCAAGTGTGCTCATTTTCTCTGGCATCCCCAGGAGCCGGGGCTGTGGGTAAAGCCTCTTCTGGGCTGTGCTCAGTGGCAGTTATAAATCTCACCAGCAGCCAGGGTACTCCAGGCTAGAGACGTGGAGCCCCCCCCGCCCCCCGCACAGGTGTGCATGCTAACCCTGTGCTCTCAGAGGCCATTTGAGGAAGCGACTTAGAGCCACCTGCCAGCCGAGACCCTACCCACGTCCTGGGGCTTGCCACCACCACCCCCATCAGCATCACCAACACCAGGGCTTACCGAGTCCTCACTGTGAGCCAGCCAGGGCTCTGAGTGACTTTGCCTGCCCTAGCCCCCGGCGTCCCGTGAGTGTACGAGGCAGGTGCCATGAACGTCCTCCTCAGGGCTCAGTGAGGCGACGCGGTGCCCAGGCACGCGTCCCCCAGCCCCAGGCAGGGGAGGACACTCGCTTCCTCCTCAGGATGCTGCCGTAGCGTGGGGCACAGGCCTGCCGCGGGCCGAAGAGGAGCGGGATCCTGAGAAGAAGGCCGTGGAGGAGGAAGGGTCAGAGCCTCTGCAGCTGCCCCTGACTGAGCTCCAGGGCCTCGCCAACCGTCCTCCCTGCACGGGAGCCTCGCCCCGGCCGGGAGCGGAGCAGACAGACTCCGTGCCGCCATCACCTCCCACATCAGGAATCTGCTGAGGGTGTGATTTTATTCCCCCACGATATTAGGCTGAGGAGAGGATATTGGGCAAAATATATTGTCCCCATAATTCATATTAATGGGAATTCAATGGTGGTAACTTGTCATCTGCTAGATTAGGAGGGAATATTGTGTTAGAAAGGCATTAAAAAGGCGTTATGAATTGGGTTCCATTGCATCACATCGTGTTCCTTGTAAATAATTGAGGAAGAAACTGGTGCTCAGAATTCGGGATTATCCATTTTTGAGGTCCCAGCAGTTCCCTCACCAGGCTGATGGGGCCCCATTGATCCGACAGCTCACACGGCTGGGGGGAAAGTCTGCACCTGGCAGGTCCAAACGTTTCCGGAAGATGAGCATTACGCTTCCAAACACGTTCTTCCTCCCAGAAGAAATTAGTAACTGCCACCTCCAGCACTAGACTCTAGGTTGTTTCTTGAAGAATCTTTCCAAGTCCAGACAGTCTGTGTCCCTTGCAGGGGGGCTCTGGTGGCATCACTGAGTCAGCAGCAGCCATGCCACCACCACTCACGCCCACCTCTGGTTCCCTTGGCGGCGAAGTCTGGAGCACCGGTGCACCCACATTCAGGCAGCGGGTCAGGCATCGACAGCTTCGGGCGTCATGGAACGAGCCTTGGTTGGAAACACCCATCTCCAGTGGGCTTCTCGGTCCTGCTCTGCCACCTGAAGGTCCCATCACCTGCTGTGGTGCCGTGCCTACCCTTTACCTCAGACCCCTGGTGTCTCCTGGTCCTATGAAAGATAAATAGGGCTTCCTGGCTGGGACCCAGTTCTGTGTTTTGTTGCCAAAGCCAAGAATTTGACTCAGAACAGAGTAGGGGAGGAAGCTCCAAGTCTTTGCCCCACGTGTGGATATGGGCAGAGCCAGTGAACCCTCGTCCCGAGTCTCTGGCATGAACTGTTCAGAAGGCCCGACACCTGACCCCGCCCTGTCTGGGGACTCCGGGGGCCGAAGAAATTCTGTGACCACTGCCAACCTTGTGGGCGGTTCTGAGGCAGCTGGTCAGTAGAGGTGTTGTTTCACGATTTCAAATATGACCGGTCAGAAAGCGGGGCAGGGGTGACTGGAGAGGGGGGGTAAGGGCCTGCAGTGTGAGGGGGCAGTCATGGCCAAAGGTTTGGTGGTTTTGAGGAGGGCAAAAGTGATCATTGGTTGGCCAACCACAGTCAGTGATCAGTCATGCTAGGGAAACCCATTGCACATCAGATGTAAGTATTTCACATACATCCTGGCCTGCACAGTGACGGCACTGGGAGCCCAGACTCCAGGTTTGAACTGCCAAGTTCAAATCCTGATTCTTCTACCTTCTAGCTGTGTGACCTTTAGCAAGTTACTTCCCCTCTCAGAGCCTGGCTTCCTCCTCTATGAAACGGGATAATAGTACTATCTATTAATTGGGTTGTGGGGGAGATTAAATAAATTAATATCCCAAAGCACTTCCAGCAGTTTCTGGTGTCTAGGAGACGCTCTGTAAGCATGATCTATTGCTATTATTACCTGGCCTTCATTGTGCAGCCTTCTCCTCTGTATCTGTTTCCCTCCTTGCAGAATGTGGGTCCTTGAGACATAAGATCCTGTCTCAGGCTTCATATTGGGAGAACCTCACACTTGCCTGCTATGTGCTTAGGAAATAAGTGTTGACTTATCCAATTGTATTGTGGGTAGAAAACGGTGTAGTCATGGAAATCACTTGCTTTACTTAAAAAAAAAAAAAATAGCTGTGCACTCTGGGTGGCTCAGTCAGTTAAGCATTTGACTTCGGCTCAGGTCATGATCTCATGGTTTGTGGGTTTGAGCCCCGCATCAGGTTCTGTGCTGACAGCTCAAAGCCTGCAGCCCACTTTGGATTCTGTGTCTCCCTCTCTCTCTGACCCTCCCCTGCTCGTTCTCTCTCTCTCTCTCTCTCTGAAAAATAAATAAACATTTAAAAATTTTAGAAAATAGCTATGCACTTCTGAAAATCACATTCCCCTTTTCATGGTCAAATATTCTCATTTCAGAGAAGTTCCGTGATGGCTTCTTGTTCTTTGTGTGGCATCTCAGTGATCAGAGTCAATAGCCTACAAAGACATTAAATATGTATTTGAAATGCATGTAGCTCCTCACTGATTAAAAGGATCCCAAAGTAAGGCATTTTGCAAAGCAATTACAATGCCTCCTTGAAACGAAAATCATCTCCTCTATTTGATGATCTCAAATCCAGAGCCGGTGCCTTGAACAGCCCTGGGCTCCAAGCCACATTCTGTTTGTTGGTGTTTATAGTGATAGTTGTGCTGTTGTACTTCTTTTATTTTGTTTTTGCTTTTTAAAGCATTTGTGGAGGTCCAGGCACCACTCCAAGAGCTTTACATGTTTTGTCTCAGTTCTTACAATAGCCCCGTGTAGTAAGCCTACAATTATCCCCATTTTGCACATGAGGAAACTGAGTCCCAGGGAGCCTGGGGAGTTTGCTCAGCATGCCAGCTCCTATGTAGTAGAAGTGGGATTTGAACCCTGCCTTTTCTTACTTCAAAGCCCAAGCTTCTCGCTCCCAAGTCTTTTACCCAGATGCCTGCCATGAGATACCTCCTGGGAGCCTCAAATATAAAGTGCCCAGAATTAACCTCTCTGTCCTCAGCCTCAGACCTGCTCCTCTCCTGCACGCCTGGCTCAGGGCCGGCCCCCCACCTGCCCAGTTGCACAGCCACCTGGAGTCTCCTCTCCTTCCCCATCCCTGTCGCTGCCACCAGGTCCACCTTCAGGACACCATCAGATCTCACTTAGAGGACACAGACAGCCTCCCTGCCCATCTCCCCCCTACATCTGCTCTCCCTCCCATCCATTCTCCCCATCGCTGCAAATCTGACCTTGTCACACCACTGCTTATGTACAGGACTCATATATGAATTTGGGAGACTCCAGGTAAAAACTCTAGCCCATCACTGGGCAAACAGGAAGTGCTCAGAAAATCCTGGGGTTGTGGGCAACAATATATGCAACGTGAATTTTGTTTTATAGATAAATTCCTGGGGGCTGATTTTTTTAAAGAACTGGATGCTCATCTGAAAAAATACAAAGTATGCCCGTTTAGACCATGACATCTCACTGGTTTCTACCATGGTCCCCCGAGGTTGTGAGACACCTCTTGTCTGTGGCACAGCCTGTAGAAACGACTGGCCTTTTAGTGTCCTTCTAGTCCTCGTGACCCCATCCAGCATTTTGCACATCGCTCAGATGCTCTCTCATTTATTCATGCAGCAAATGTCTACATTTTGTTTACCGAGAAGGTTCTGATGGACCAGCTGGTTCGGCAGGGCCTTCTGTGAGCACAGCTTCCCTCTCGGAGAATAACCCTCCCAGCCTGGGCACCCCGTTTGTGACGAATGACAGCGGACCTCACAACGCAGCCACACACACCCCGCTCAGCACTGTGGCTGTGTGTTTGTACCTAAGTTCTGGAGTGCACCCTACAAGTTCAGCCTTTGAAAAACTCTCCCAAGACACAAGCACTCAATACGTGGGTTGAGTTCTGATGAACTTAAAGGTAGTTTGCTGCCCCCCTGCATTTCCTTCGGATGCCACGCCCGAGTCAGGAAACCAGAGGTCTTGCTCAAAGTGAACACCACGGCCTCCAAGCTCCCACCTCCAGTGCCTCCCAACTACAGTAGCTGGATCATCAGGACAAGCCACAAACGAGGAAGAAAAATCTTTTTAGACTGGAAAAATAGGGCTGCTGCTGTTTTATGGTGGTGTGGTTTATGGTTTTCAAACATTTTAATTAGTTTCATTTTTAATATAAATGCACCCTGATGTTTTGTGCAGGAAGGGCACAGTTCTTAAAATCTCAGAAATAAAGTAGGGAAATGACAGATTGGCTATTAAAGCGTCATACTCAGATGTGTTATTATTATTATTGTTATTTAACATTGCTGAACCCCAACGCTGAGCCAGGAGGGATAGTGCAGGGTGGAGGTGGAAAGGTCTAGAGGTGCCTACAATTCAGGGTGGTGTGTTGGGGGGCTCGAGGGGGGCTGGCAGCTGCTTTCTCAGCTACCAGAGGCTGCCCTGCCCCACAGAGACTTCTGAGGCTGCCGGTCACTAATGTGGACTGAGGACACGGTTGCGAGGTCTGGGTTCTGTGCCCCAACCCCATACTACGATCATTTGTGAACTTGCTAAGATTTCCCAGCACCTCCAGCCCTCCAAGGCAGAGATTTGAGCTATCTTTTTTAAGACAGGCCTCCTCCAAAGAAACCCATCTCTTCTTTAAAACATTTGACTCCATGGGGCACCTGGGTTAAGCTCAGTCAGTTAAGGGTCCAACTCTTGATTTCGGCTTAGGTCATGATCTTGAAGTTCGTGGGTTCAAGCCCCACACTGGGCTCCGTGCTGTCAATGCAGAGCCTGCTTGGGATTCTCTCTCTCTCTCCCTCTCTCTCCGCCCCTCCCCTACTCCTGCTCTCTCAAAATAAATAAATAAACTTTTACAAAATAAAATAAAACATGTGAATCCATGAGAAAGCATGGTTAGACAGGCAGGATTTTATTTCAGGGACACTCCATTTAGTGGGTTAAATAGTGCCCCCTCCCAAAATATAGGTCCACCCAGAACCTCCAAATGTGACCTTGTTTGGAAATAGGGTCTTTGCAGATGTAACTAAGGTAAGGTTCTCAAGGCGAGATCTTCCTGGATCAGAGTGGCCCTCAGTCCAATGACAAGGAGGATCCTTTTAAGAGAAAACAGAGGGAAGGTTGACACACAGAGATCAGAGTGATGCAGCCACAAACCAGGACCACTCGCGGCCACCAGAAGCTGGCAGAGATTAAGAAAGGACTCTTCCCTAGAGCCTTCAGAGAAAGCATGGCCTGCCGGCCCCTTGATTTTGGATTCCTGGCCTCCAGAACTGAGAGAGAATAAATTCCTTTCATTTAAGCCCCCGATCTGTGGTAATTTGTGGCGGTGTGCTTGGGAACTACCGCGCTCCACGAAAGTATCTCATCCTAGCACCTCCTTAAAGAAGACCGCCTGAGTGGGGCTGGGTTTTCTCAAAGGACGCTCTCGATGCTCTTGAGTTTAATCCAGGAGCAGGATGGCCTGCTGACCTCTCTGCTGAGTTGAAATGAAATGCCGTCACACCTTTCTCCTCCGTGTCAAAAAATGTTTCCACAAGCTTTCTAATGACCACATGCCTGCTTCCTGGGACGTGTGGACTCCAATTTGGCAAAGTTCCAGAGGACAAGTAAAGCCAGAAGCCAGGTGCTCCCATGTCTCTCTCCCACCCTACAGCAGCGGTCCCACCGCTGGGAGGGACCTGGTGCATCGCTTAACAAGTGTTGGGTGTCTGCAGACAGAGACACGGGCATATGAATTTAGGGTGAGACTTCTACTGTGGCTGGAGTCGGAAAATGGGAATGGACAGATTCTGCCGGTTATACCTCTTGCAGAAGGCTCTTAATCAAACGCAGAGAGCTATCAAGGAAATTCTTTACATCCAACAACCACGCAAGACAAATAAAAGCTCTGAGCCCTAACTGCTCCCCTCCTCTCGCTGACTTTAATTCGGAAGGAAATTCTCTTTGCTGCCATCTCTGCTCCTCTTTATGTCACTGTAAATGAAAGGAGAAGAGTGTTCTGGAGCATGGCCTTGGCCACACCTCACCTTCAAAGATGACATGTGGCATGATTGGTGGCAGGCCATTTTACAAGAGCTCCAAGGTGAGTGTGGTGCTGAGAAGACTCCTACAAACCCACACACCCACCAACACAGAACTACCCGAGTGGAAGCCAAGGCTTACGAGCCTATTTCAGGAGACAAGAGATCCCCAGGCCGGCTCGAGTCGGCCAGGCGGGTCTGTGTAATGTCTCCTCCCCAGCTGCTCCCCTGAGCCCGGGTATGAAATTAGCTTGCAACCCAAGTGTGTACCCAGCTGTTGCTGGCAGCCCAAAGCCCACCCTGGGGCAGGCGTCAGTGCTGCTCAGAGGATATTTATTCGTTAACCGCTTAGGAATTGGAAGCAGAGCTGTGTATGGTGCTCCTGGAGAAAGGCACGCTCCTCCCAGATCTACCCTTTGGGGATTAAAACGGCAGAAACTCTGGGAGCAGAGAATCTACATTTGGGAAGTACTGGCTCTGCCCAGGGGCGTTCAGGCTGGTAACTTCTTTTTTTTTTTTCTTTTTCTTTTTTAATTTTCTTTTTTATTTTTTTTAAATTTACATCCAACTTAGCATATAGTGCAACAACGATCTCAGGAGTAGATTCCTTAGTGCCCCTTACCCCTTTAGCCCATCCCCCCTCCCACCACCCCTCCAGTAACCCTCCGTTTGTTCTCCATATTTATGAGTCTCTTCTGTTTTGTCCCCCTCCCTGGTTTTATATCATTTTTATTTCCCTTCCCTTATGTTCATCTGTTTTGTCTCTTAAAGTCCACATATGAGTGAAGTCATAGGATTTTTGTCTTTCTCTGACTGACTAATTTCACTTAGCATAACACCCTCCAGTTCCATCCACGTAGTTGCAAATGGCAAAATTTCATTCTTTTTGATTGCTTAGTAATACTCCATTGTATACATATACCACATCTTCTTTATCCATTCATCCATCGATGGACATTTGGGCTCTTTCCATACTTTGGCTATTGTTGATAGTGCTTCTATAAACACTGGGATGCATGTGTCCCTTCGAAACAGCACACCTGTATCCCATGGATAAATGCCTAGTAGTGCAATTGCTGGGTCGTAGGGTAGTTCTATTTTTAGTTTTCTGAGGAACCTCCATACTGCTCTCCAGAGTGGCTGCACCAGCTTGCATTCCCACAGGCTGGTAACTTCTGCCTTAGAAGTGATCTAACAACTTGGGTTTAATTTCTTTGGAGAAACATATGAACTGTTTGACCTAATCACATCCTTCCAAGCCTTTGGCTACACTGTAACCCCAAGGTGGCAGTGCTGGAGCAAGTCCTTGGGCACAGAGACTGGGGGATGACTGTGGGGAGCAGAGAAAGTCCAGGGCAACACCACTTGGTGTAGACACTTGGCTTCAAACAAGGGAGATAAAGTGGAAGGCTCAGACCGTGGTACCTACTAGACCCCCACAGTAGGAACTGCCACGCAAGTGGGGTAGATGCACAGAGACCCCAAGGGGCCCTCAACAAGGCCAAACAAATGATGGATGTGTTCGGTTGGCCTCGCCTGCAGGAGACTGCTCCCAGGAAACAGTGCCTTCAAAGGCCGGGGTGGTTCTCACAAGCTCTCAGCAACATGGCAGCTGAAATCGGTATAGGAAAGGAGATAGATTACAGGAGGTGGAATCCGTTACTGAAAGATTCTTGGAGTCTAGCGGTGATAGCTGAAGCTCACTGCTAACCGAGAGATTTATGTGACAAGATTATCGATGGTATTAAGCACATTTAGAAGAGAGGATTATACCTACTTCTGGGTCAGTTCCGTGCCACCAGGCCCTGGTCTGGCCAGCGTGTTAACAGATGGACTCCTGGCTGCATGAAGGTGAAGCTAAATATTTGCACAGTCACAGGAGAGGGGGGCGGTGGGACACAGACGATGCGTTTAATGCTTGGTGGCTACGTTCAGATGCAAGGCGAGGATCCACTCGGGGTCTCTACGAAATCCGGGAAGGCTCCATTTCTACCTCCTCCCTTCCCTCCCTGCCCCCAGCGGCCTCCCCAGACCTTTGCTAGGTGACCTTCCTCCCCAAGAGGAGGGGACCCACACGTACCTGCAAACAGAAGGGTACGGTCGGAGGGCATCAAGGGATGGCAGGAAGGAGACTTCTCTTCTGGGAAGAGCAGACTCTTCTCGAGAGGAGGAAAAGCACTGTCATTGCTCTGCCACAGGAGAGCTGAAAAGTAGACCAGGCAAAGCTCTGGAGGACATGCTGCTGGGAGTGGTTCTCCGTGGCCTTTCAGAGGGTGGCTGTGATGTGGCCTGGCGGGCCCCTCTCGTCTCCGACGCTTAAGCCCAGCCGGGAGCCAACACTGAGCAGAAGGAGGCCGAGTGGCAAGCTCTGGTCAGGCTTCACCATCTAGCGATACCGCCCCAGCCCCTGACTCAGGGATTGTTGTGCAACCCTTGAAGTTGTGAGCAGAGCTAACTTTCAATGTGACCTCGGAAAATGCTACTTTCTGAGAATCGTGGTAACATAACTGTAAGCATAGAATTCACCATTTTCTTTTTTATTTTTTTTTAATGTTTTTATTTATTTTTGAAAGAGAGAGAGACAGGGTGAGAGTGAGGAAGGAACAGAGAGAGAGAGGGGGGAGACATAGAATGTAAAGCAGGCTCCGAGCTGTCGGCACACAACCCAACACGGGGCCCGAACTCATGAACTGGGAGATCATGACCTGAGCTGAAGTCAGACACTTAACCCACTGAGCCACCCAGGCGCCCCAACATTCACCATTTTCAAGTGCGCAGTTCAGCGGCCTTTCGTACCCTCACGAGGTTTCTCAACCATCGCCACTGTGCAGTTCCAGAACATTTTCATCACCTTAAAAGGAAACCCAGACCCACTCCACAGTCTCTCCCCGTGCCCTGCTCCCTGAAAGCGTTACTCTTTTAAAGTAAGCGTGATAGAGTGCCCTCATGGAATGCTGTCTTTGCCAACGTGGAGGGAAGAAGGAGGGCCAGGGTGAGGGTCATCGGCCCCTCCTGGAGAGGCCGTGCCCCACTGCCTGAGCATGTGGCAGGCTGCATTTCAGTTGTCTGAACTCTTCCTCCCTGCCCCGCCCCCCCCCCCCAACGCTCTGCCAGCACCTTCTTCCCTCTGTGACCTCAGCCCCTAGCATAACGGCACGCACTTAAAAAGCTTCAGCCACATTTGTCGGACAGAAGGACATAAAAACCAGTAATTCAGTAGCTGATACGCTACTTCTCATTGTTTGGGGACATACTCTTTGTCCTCGAGTTGTCACACTTGTGAACCTGGCACAGAAAGAAGCCAAACCCAGAGTAGGAAGAAAAGGGCCTTCGTGTCATTGCTTTTAATTAGATGCCCTGTTAAATTGCAGCAATTTTGTACTGTGGTTCCCTCCATGTGTCTAGGAGCTCTGAAGAAGCTCTCAAACCAAGAAAACCACGAGTTCATTTTATTCTTTCCTCCTTATTTTCTTGCAAAGGCCAATTTACTTTTTTTAGACATTGTTGCTTTTTTGCCCGTGCCATTCGTTGGGATTTGTGTATATAACAATGCTCCTTTCACAAAGGGGGTTAGTGTGGTGGGGTGGAATCCCCGGGCCCCCCACTAATCACTTTTGATGGAGTAGGACTTGGAGAATCAATTATTTTGCCTCGTAGTCTGCAGAAAGTCACTGTTCCCTCGCCTGCTTACATGGAAATAGAAGCCACCGGGAGAGCTGTTCCCTCCCCCCTCCTCTGCAGCCGCCCTGGCCGCCAGAGTCCCCACTCTGCTCCCTGGCAGGACCTGGAAAGATCAAAGGGACAGATGACAGTGCTTGGCGCCCATTTGTCACTCTATTGGAGGGAACCAATTGCAGTGTTAACAGTCAGGCTTGGTCCCGTGTTTCATGAATATTTTAGAATGTTTGCTGGCAGAATTCTAACTGTTCTGTGTCCTCCTCGGTGTACGTGTCACCCATATTCCAGAGCTTAATGGGGGCTTTGGCGGAAGGAAGCACCTCTTCTCCATTAGTCTCCTTTATTATCCTAAAACATGCCGGCTAAGCTGTTCCGTGTCCAGGGTCTAAAGTCCCCTGTGGTCCTTCTCGTTCTTGCTGCACACCAAATCCCGACACAAGGACAGGAAAACTGGCTTGGGTTTTATCGACCCAAAATTTAGGGGCTAGAGAAGAAAAAGCTTGTGCGCTGGCCCCCTCGTGACATTTCTCTCGTGTGTCGTCGGCCCGCTCTGCAGCGCTTTGTTTCTGAAAAGCCCTCTCCCCTGCCCTCCGCCCACCCCAACCCACCCTGTCCCCTGGACCCCATCTGTGGCCCACGTCCCTGGTCGTTCTCCACGGAAACCTCTGACGATTCTGACATCCTAATCCCTGCCATGCAGTTTGGGCTTGACCTGTCCCCTCTGTACGTTTCCTGACGATCCAGTAGCAAGGTCTGCTCCACCTCTTTGCCTGCCCATCACTTAGCCTGGCATGAAGCTGGACACCTGTGGGCCTCAGAGAGGAGGCCATGTTGGTAGGAGGCCACGTGGGGCCCAGGCCTCTCCCTTTCCCGGTGGGAAGGCACACTGACCCGCTTGGGAGCAGGCCAGGCAAGGAGGCAGCATCCTGGGGCCTCAGCACCCCCTCGTCACCTTCAGCTCGCCCCGTCCCGCCAGCTCCGAAGGGTGCTCCCATCACGGGACTTCCCAGGCTTCCCTAGGGCACCATGCCTTGGAGACAGATGCTCTGGCCACAGGCGAGTCTGTTTTCCCATGTCTCCGGTTTTTCTCCATGCTATCATAGAGGTACCTCTGGGCTCCTCACTCCCCGTGATATTTGTGACCAGTCCTGCCTCAGCTCCCTAGGGACAGAGGCTGTCGTCACAGAGCTGTTTTTAGGAAGGACAGGGCAACAGACTCGATCCTTTGCCGAGCAGTCACATGGAACACAAATGAGACTGTGTGTGCCCAATGTCTCCATAAACGTTGAAATGGAGAAAGGCTGTGAATCCCACGTACCTGACCGGCTTCCTTTGCCTGGCTCCACCTTTACATGGCTCTGTCTCACACCAGAGGGCCAGCCATATGCACCGGTCAGGCTCCGAGTGGCCAGGGTGGAAGCAGCCTGGGGCCTGGGGACTAGTCACCGGAGATGTTTGCTGAGGGCAGCTGGGTGCCCGGCCTAGGCCTAGTCCTCAGCAGGACTCTGCACTGGGCCCAGCGGGGGTGAGGCCAGTGTGGACCCTACCCATAGTGGACAAGCCAGCCAGCCAGCCAGCCAGCTATGCAACGTACAGAGCGAGAGAGAGCCTACAAGGGAGCACACAGCCACTGGGCTGGGGGCCACGGTCCCCATCACCCTCAGATCTCTTGGTACACCTGAGTAAGGTGTAGTTGGGGGAGAGGGGTTGGGGGGAGGTATTAGGTAGAGTGAGGGGTTGGGTTGTGTATTCACATCTTTTGGGAATGTGGAATTTGGATTTTCCTTGGACCCAGGATTCTGATAAAACACTGAACACACACTCGAGCTCCAGTAACACTGAGGCCTGTTAAGTGGGGAGCCAGAAAGACCCCCTCGCTGGAATGGCAGGGGAGGCTCCTGGGAGCCAGGCCTGGACATGCAGATTTGTGCTTCGGGGAAACCAGCCCCAGAGGTCAGGGGGCCTGGGGTCGGCCCTGCACGCCCCACCGTTCTCCCTCTGAGAATCACCCAACCAATGGGTCATTCACCTGACGCTGACTGATGCCAGAGCAGTGCGGGCAGGCGTGGCAGGGTCTGAGCGGGGCATGCGTGCCCGGAGCCTGCCCGAGGGGCCCACGTCCCGTGCGGTACTTCTCGGAGCGTGACCTGAGGACTTCCTGCTCAGAATCCCCCCTGAGGTGCCTGCTAACGGGCAGGTTCCCAGATGCCACCTCTCCCCCAGCCAGTGTTTATTGACTCTGAATCCCTAGGGCTGCAGCCTACATTTCCATTTTTACCAAGCTCTCCCCCAAGACATTTTATGATTGTTCCAGGCTGTCCCAGAAGGACACTGGAAGCAATCGTACAGGGCCCAGCCAGGCACCAGTGCGTTCTCCGGGAGGAGCCACGTCACCCAGAACTCGCCGTGTGGCCTGGTGAGGTCTGGCGGGGGCAAGGCGGTGCGCCTGAACAGCCACCCAGGAGACAGCGTCCACAGCGCTCCCACTGCGCGTGTGGCAGGGCGTGCAAACCCGCTTCATCTTTGTGTCATTCACAGACTGAGCCCAAAGATGGAGGCTTCCAGACACCGGTCCTCCTGGCCCTACCCTGCCTGCCGGTGACACGTCGCCCCGTAACCTTCACTCATGTGTCTGTCTCCTGCCACACATGTGCTTCTCCAGGCCCAGCATCTGTCTTACTCATCCTTCTCTCCCTTGTGCCCAGTGGGCTTTGATACATGGAAGGTGCTCAATAAATGTCTGCTCACTTCATGTAATCTGCTGCATTGAGGCAGGAAAGGGCCTACTGGCCTGTGGGCCCCTTTCCTTGGACCCGGTGAGCAGGAATGGACAGAGGGTCTGGCCTGCCATCTGAAGACCCTCTACCTCCCCCGCTGAAGGAAATATTGATTCTGCTGTTTGTTTTGCAAGGAAGCTGTCCCCACTGGGACAGCCAGATCTAGTGCAAGTGAAATGGAAACTGGGAAGGAGGCAGCCGGTCTATTAATAGGGCGGCCCGGGCGTGTCCAGGAGGAGGAGAGGCCCTGGGGGATTATTCTGGAATCCTGCTGGCCCACCCACCCGTCTCAGCGCTGTTCCTCTTCGTGTTGCTGCAGATAGAGATGGGAAACCCAGCAGTGTCAATCGGGTCACCTTTTAAGCAGAAGCCAAGTTGAGCAGCTGTGGCCCACGACTCCCGAGAAGAGCCCCTAAAACCCCTGTTGGACACAGCACAAGGGTCAGCAGACAGACGGCACATCTGGGACCTGCAGGGAAACAAGCTTTTCCTTTCTGCTTCAGAGGAAAATTTGAGTTGAGCAAAGCAGGGTGAACCCAGCAGCCATCTGGATGCTACACAGTCTAGACGCTAAATCCAGTACCCCAGTTACCCGGAACAGCTCTCAGAGAAGCCTTCCCAAATATTAGGTCTTGATGGCTTTTAAAAGGGTGTCAGTGTCTGCAGTGCAAGGCAGATAAGACTGCCATGTACAGCTGCACAAGCTGTGCACTGAACAACAGTGAACTTCCATTCTGGGTTCTGTATTGTAATAACTTGCAAGGGCACACAGCTGGCATCTTGGGAGAGCCCAGCTGGCTGCTCTGAAGGAGGCTGTTTAAATACCAAGAAATGGAGCAGCTAGCTGGAAAGCCCAGTGTTCAAACCCCTCACTTGACAGACAAAAACAGAGGCCTAGAGAGGGAAGGAACATATCACACAGCATCTGTAGCGGATCTAAGCGTATGGCTGAGCCTCTTAGTTCCCAGGCTTCTCCTGCCTCTTGTCACCTTTTCCATAGCTTCCTCTTATATTTTACCTTCCCTGGTACCAGTGAGGGATGCAGCCTCAAAGAAAGATTACATTCTGGAGTTTTCTGCTTCTCTCCAAGCAGCTTTCTAAACTGTGATTTTTCTGGAAGGCCTTAGACTAGGCTGTCCCTTCTGCCTGCTCTGTTTGTTCAGGCTTTGGCACATATGTTTAGTCCATTTCACGCTTCCCCTCCAGCTCTCCCCACATTGTTTCCTTTAGGTTTTGGGTTTTATTTTTTGCATCTGCACCGCCCCCCCCCCCCTCCAAAGTATGTGGAAGTTAATGTTCAAGACCTTAAAACTCAGGGAGGCTCCAGAATACTAAATCCCATCCAACTCTAGGCGACCTGCCTAGTCTCTACATTCCTCTCCAGGCTTGTGTGAGGCCCACGGGGGCCAAGCGTGTGCTGAGATCACCACCCACAGGGAGGCTGCATTTCAGTCTCTAGACTACAGGGGCAGCACTTGAAATGCAAGCTGCCTAGAACCCAGGGTCCCAGGTAGCCCTTGCGGGACCTGACACTTTCAGTGCCCAGACCCAGAGCTGGGCTATGGGAGTTCCACTCTGAGTTAGTAGAAAACCCGCTACTAACTTTATTCAGTGGAGGTGGGGGTGGGGCCAGCCAAAGGACATTCACTTCTTCATCCATTCACTAGATAAACAAATGGGTTTTTTTTGAATTTTTGTAAATGTTTATTTACTTATTTTGAGAGAGAGAGAGAGAGCATGAGTGTGGGAGGGGCAGGGAGAGAGAGAAGGAGAGATAGAATCACAAGCAGGCTCCGTCCGCACTGTCAGCACTGAGCCCAATGTGGGGTTGGATCTCACGAACCATGAAATTATGACCTGAGCCCAAATCAAGAGTTGGACACTTAACGACCCGAGCCACCCAGGAGCCCCTAAATAAACAAATGTCTCTTTAGCACCTACCGTGTGCCTAATCAAAACAAACACCCCTGACTTTATGGAGCTTACATGCTAATGGATGGAGACAGATAATAAAATAAGTATATGTTAAGTGGTGTCCTGTGTCCCAAAGAAATAAGGCAGAGAAGGAAGTGAGATCGTGCCAGGGTAGAAAGTGGCGTGTGCCTGTTTGGGCCACCTCTGAACAGAGACCTGGAGAAGCTGGGGAGCCATGTGAGTCTCTGGGATGACACAATGCAGGGGCCCTGAAGGAGGACTGTGCCTGGCTTTGCAAGGAGCTGTAGGAGGCTGGCGCCCCAGGGGCATCTGAACTGGACCCCTCTGGCCGTGTTGGGGAGTGGACTAAAAAGGGCGAGGGCAGAGCCCGCACACAGTTTGGAGGCTCCCACATCCCCTCCCATCTCCAGGCCAGCCCTCTGTCTGGACTCGCAGTCCACCAGCTGCTCCGTGGGAACAGCCTAAGGTACCCATGGGCCCCTCAGACTCACTTCATCTTCCAAACAGCCCTTTGGAATCTGAGCCCCCTGCCAGCTTTCCTGACTCGGATGCCCACGTCCACCCCTGGTGTCACCCCTGACTGCTCCCTAAGCCCCCTCAGCCAAAAGCTAATCATCACTAACTCTACTCCTAAATTCTCTCCATCATCTAGCCCCTCCTCTCCACCCCCCCCCCATGGCATGGTGCCAGTCAAGGTCCTCACCCAGACTCCCCTGGATCACTGAAAAGCCTTCCAAGTGGACCTCCCAGCCTCCTGTCCCTGTCCCCCAGTCTGTCCTCCCTGTCCTCCAGAGATCCCTCCTCCCTGAGGATGGCACTGGCCCTCCTCACGGCCCATCTGCGGATCCACACCCTTCCACCCTGCCGGCTACCACCTGGCTCTGTCACGTCAGCTCAGCTTTGCCCCTACTCCTTCTGTCGCCCCTTCTGACCAAGGAACGTTCACCTGTCACTCAAAACCTGACTGTATCATCTTCTCCTTAAAGTCTTTGCTGCCAACCCCTCCCAACCCCGCAGTGTCTGGCATACATAGGTCCTTGGGGAGTGCTGAATAGGAAATGAAGATTCTTGATTGCCCCCCAAACTCCTTCCTTTGGCACCTGCCATTTTAGCCTCTGAGCTGTCCTTGGGCCCACGGGGCTGGGAGCACAGAAGGCTTTCAGTAAACGTTTGGTGAATGAGTGGGCATTTTTTGAGTCAGCCTGTGCCTACTCACTGCTGTGGAAAGACAGGCATCAAGGAAGGCCCCTGGGGAGGGGTCCCATCCTCATCAGGGGAAAGTGGGCCCAGCTGGCCTGTGACAGCTGTGGGCTTTGTAAAAGGGGACACAGCTAGGGGCTCAGGAGGGCATTAGAAACCCAGGGCACTGGCTACACAATGGCAGCTCCAGGGAAGGGGTGGGAGGGGTGGTCTCTTTAGTTCCAGGGGAATCGATCCCCAGGTTAAGCCCCAAGTTACCCATGCAAAGCTCCAGGTCACTTCGGCCCAAAGACCCAGGAGACGGCCTCCTGGAGCTGTTGCTGGCATCCCAGGGCAGCTACACAGGCACATTCTGACATGGGGGACAGGGCAGGGGCCGCCCCAGAGGAAGCCTATGTTCCACATGGCAGCAGGCCCACAGCATCTTGGAGAGCACAGAGATCTGTTCAGGCCCTGCCAGGCCCGCGGCAGTCCAGGTTTGTCCTGAGGTCAGCCCCTGCTTTGGGGCCACTTAAGCTTTTTAGCAGGACTAATCAGTCCCCTTTCTAGAATGGACAGGGATATGGCTTTTCTGCCCAAAAGAGAGAGGAGAACAGAGAGCTCACAGTGCCCTCGCTGCTTCTCAGGGACAGTCAAGAGGAGAAGACTTTACAAATGTATTGGGAGCAAAGGAACCGTCTTCTGGCCGCAAAAGGGTGTGGGGGCTCCCTGACCTCCTGCGGTTGAGCTGGTAACACACGCCGCTGGGACTCTGGTCCAGGAGCTTAATGCCCTACCTGGAAGCCTTTTATGGGAGACTTCCAGCACGTGGCTTCGTGGGTTTTTAAGGCTTTTTCCCCCCTACTTGTTGGTCCTCTCAGGAGCTTTATCTTTGTGCCCATGGCAGAATCACGCAGAAACAAACAAGCAGGAGTGGAAGGGAATCTTGACACCCTGGCTGAATTGGAGCAGACGTGGCTTTCCTGTGTGAGGTGCTCCCCAAGCTCAGGGAACCTTGTCCGGTGGCTTGTTGATGGTTCAGCAAGCTCTTATGTCTGAGGTTCAAAAGCGGAGAAAAGCAGTCATTTATCCTAGTGCTTTGTTTACAAAAGTTGGATGGTTTGGGGCCATGTGGACACTGGGGGGCTTGGGTTGGATTTTCCCCATCTTTTCCGCTGGGATGAGCAGGGGGTTGAATCAGAATAGCGAACATGGGGTCTCCATCAAATAGACCCACAGGTCTTCTACTCTCCCTGAGGTCCAGTCTTCCCAGGATGCCGGTGATTCTGGGTGCCCTGGGATAACAGAGGGTGTGGGTCCCTCCTTCCCATGGTGGCCTCTCCCACGACTCCTTTGGGGCAGTGGTGGGGGCGGGAGGGGTTGTGGGAGGACATCAGACCCCCCAGAGGATGTGCAGTCAGGACCAGGGTGGTCTAGTGAGCCTGCCCACATCTGCTGACCCTCTGGTACCTAACACCCACACTCTGAAACACAGTGTCTACATCTAGGAAAGGCCTCCCTTGGGCCCATTCTTCTAGGTTAAACATCTCAGCCTGCAGTAGCTTGGAAGCAGTGAATTCTAAGGGAGGGCCCCCATTCGAAGCATCAGGGGTGCAAGAAATCTGGGCACACCCGAGGCCAGGTCTGCTGATGAAGTGCCTATTGTCCTCAAGCTTTCCTTTCTGTCTCCCTACTCCCCACCGCACAAGAGCACCAGCCTGAGAGCGGGATTCCGACCTCACATACTGTGAGCTCCTGTGCCTCAGTTTCCCTGCCTATCAAGGTGGAAAACCCAGCCCTGCCCTGCCCACCCCACAAGGTAGCTGTGAATCTGAAATGGGAGCCAGGATATGGCAGGCCTTGGAGGAGGGTGGGGGGGTGCCCACCCAGTGATTGTGCAGCAATGGTCCAAAGATTCTGGTTTTTCCGCCTGGCCCGTTGCCCTGGGGTTTCTGGGGCTGCCCTATCAGAGGAGCCCGGAGAGCTGAAGGCTTCATGGAACATGCAGTGATTTCACGGTGAAGCCGGGCGCCAGGCTGCCAGGGTGTCGGGGGCGGCATGAACCATCTGGAACTGATCGTGTTTTCCCGAAGTCAGAGGCCATGTGCAGACTTCCTGCCTGGCTTCTCTGGGCCCTGGAGTGGATCCCACCTGAACCCGAGACACGAGGGACATTTCATTCCCCCAGATGATTTGTGGCCCAAACCTCGGGAGCCCAACCCCCCACCCCCACCTCCACCCCCACCCCCACCAGAGCCATTCTTTGCCGGCTTCTCTTCAGCATCTCTCTGTAAACACGTTACAAATTGCCTTCCGGTTTGAGTTCCCCACCTCGGCTGCAATTTTCTGGCCTCCCCTGATTTCAGCCTCCAGGATTGAAATTCTTTCTCCTGGTCTCCATGAGGAATTGGTGAAACAGAAAAAGCAGGAAATTAATGTCCCAGCCTCAAGGCTCCACACAGCATTAGATGGAATTAAAGTAGAATAATGAGTCAATACACACACAACTCTGTTGTTCTTTGATTTTCCTTTCAAAATTCATGTAGTGAACGCTTCCTCTGTCCCACACCGTCTTAGGCTGGGAGACTCAATAGCGTCCTGAATGAATTTACATACCAAATGGGTTTTAATTTTATATTTTCGCTTAAGGTCAGGACATTTATTTATTATCATTATTTATGACTGAAGCACGAGTGGTTTTAATTATTTTAGTGTTCCTCCTACAAAGCGGGATCACTGCTAGCTACGGAACATTTTCCGTTTCCGCTCACATAAATAATATAGTTTTTAATTTCATGAAGATTTAGTATTCATCTGCTTTGTAAATTAAAGTCATCGTTTACCACAACAGAGACGGAGTGTTCAGAACATCCTGGTGGACTTTCTCAGTGCGCCTTTCGGTAATCACTTTTCCCAACTTCAGTCTTCTGATGCAGGTGCCCAGAAAGAAGGCCCCACCGACGGGCCGGGAAGGGAAGAGGGAGCTGGGTGTGGAAAGGGGGCAGTGCAGGGAGGGAGATGAACCCCTTGTCTCATGAAGCATCGCTTGCTTTTCTGTATACCGTGCCCTTTGTTCCCCCACAGAACTCGTCCGAGGCCGGTGGTTTGGCCTCCTCTGTGCAGATAAGAAAACTGGGGTCCCTGCACATTAACTTGCCCGAGGCCACTTACATCCAAACAGCAAGTTCAGGTCCAAATATGTCCGACTCCAAAGCTCAGCTCCTTTCCCTCCCTCCCACCCTCTCTGTACCAGGACCGGGGAAGGTAGTCAGGCATCAGTACCCAGGCCTGGGTGGAGGCTGGCAGAGGCCACAGCCAGCATGAGTGACGGCAGAAATCCAGAGCAGGAAGGAACCGGCAGGATGGGTGGAGGGCAGCAGCCACTGGCCAGGCCAAGGGCAGGGCTGGTATCTCCGAGCGGAGGGGGGAGAAGCATCCTGACTATCGGGGACAGAGGTCCCCAGTCGTGCCCAGAGACAGAATACCACACACAGCCAGGAGACAGTCTGGCTGCCCTGGGGTCACCAGATCTTGCGGAATCCCCCTGCCCCGTGCCTCCCATCCCTCCCACTTTTTCTGTCCACTTAGATCCTCATCCCTTTCAAGAAGGCTGCCAGGTCAGTAAGTGATGAGCTCCCATAGATTATGATTCCTTGTCTGTAAATCACTCTCCCCTCCTCCCCGTGGCCATCCCTGCCATCTCTGGGCAGACGGCAGCCGTTCCCAGAAGGCAGCCCATGATCATCAGGAGCCATTTTCACACTTCCCATTGTTTGTCACGAGGACACCATTCCATGGCACCACTTTTGCTGCCAGCGTAGCCTCTGGAATGAACAGGCTGTTTGGGGTTGCCATGGAGAAGCCGGGCCCTTTGGTGGTTGGAGCTGTGCTATGCGTAACAGAAGGCCCTCGCCCACCTCGCAGGGCAGGGCACGGCAGGGCATGGCAGCAGCCTCACACCCTGGGACCCTCCCTGGGTGGTCAGTGCCCTCAGCTGGGAGCCAGCCAGCCACATCCTCGTCCCTTCGGGCTCTTAGCAGGTTAAAAACATATTAATTTCAATGATGCCAGCTTCATTCTGCAGGGGTTTTCTTTCATTCTCCTCCGGGCTCCAGCCCGGATCAGCTCCTGCAAGACTCCATCTCCAAGCACAGATCTTGCCATCCTGGTGGCTGTGTCCCCGGGGAGAGGAAAGAGCCCGTTTCATAACCAGACAGAGTCGCTCGGACGCTCACTATGATTAATCAGAGGCCGTGCCACACCGTCCTTACGCACAACATGGCTTAAATGTAAGCAGAAAATAGAGCTCACACTGAGTCATCCTTCTCCATGACGGAAGATGAGATTTTGTTAGCAGGAATACTGGGTGTTAGGAGAAGTCCCCTGTCGGAGCAGCTATGTACCTCTCAGTGTGTCTTTAATTCCTCTCCTGTGAACATCTCCCTCTAAATAAGGGAGCCAGAAAGGCTCTGATGTTAGGGTAGAGCCATCTCTTACCCAGAATGGCAAAATCCTTGTCTCCATCTCAGACACAGGCTCCCCCAGGAGGACATAAATAAATAACAGATTCCTGGTGCATACTTTACCCATTTTTCAGATTTTCTTCCTTCTTACTCACGGCCCCAACTTAAGTGGTATTTCTGGATTGGTACCAGCCAGATAGGTGCCTGGGGAAGGCAGGAAATCTCAGGGCTGCGTTTAGAATCAAATAGAGCTGATGGCGAGGACTCTTCCCACTGAAAGGGGAAATAAAATCGCTTTCAGAGCAGTATCTCTTGCTGTTTTATATAGGGGGCTTACTTTGGTTAGGTGGGCTCCCACTGAAATCCAGACCCATACATTAAAACGACATTTTTAGGGGAGGCTTCCTTTTTAAAAAGATGCAATTAGGCCATGTGTTTACCATTTCCCCTGTTTTATAGAGGAGGAGGTGGAAGCCTGGAGATTGGGGAACCTGCCTGAGGTCACATAGCTGGGAAGAGACAGAACCTCCTATTCCAAAATCTGCATGCTGGTCTGTTCAGAGACCTGTCTTTTCTGAGGGTCTGCGCAGGTCCCAGCCTCCAATGGAGGTATTGCTCAACCGGCACCTGCCTTCGGGGACCCTCAGTCCGGCAGCAGAGGCGGAACAAGGCAAGGAGAAGGTCAGGACCGAGGTAAGGCCACCGTACTCAGGGTTCTGGCTACATCAGACACGGCAGCCACCTGAAGGAGGCTGGGGCCCGATGGGTTTGGGTGGGCAGACTGGGAAGGGCGGCGGGTGACTCACAAGTCACCAGCCTGGCAGGAGCAGGCAGGACCAGCAGAGAACGGGCAGAATGAGGCAAAGAGAGAAGGAGCAGTGGCTCAAATGCCTGGATGATAGTTTGCTCTTGACCTCACGGGATGCCACCCTAGGGGAAAATGGTCCTAGAAATGAGATCCAAAGCCCTGGACCTCCTCCAGGCTCTGCCACAAACCTGCCATGTGTCCTCTCACCTGTCCCTAACACAAATGTCTATAAGGTCCCCTCTGGCCCTGACATGCTGCCAATCCAGGACAGGAGATGGGGAGCCCGTGCAGGTTCTTCTTTTTTTTTTTTTTTAACTTTTTTTAAATGTTTATTTACTTGGTTTTGAGAGAGAGATAGAGAGCGAGCAGGGGAGGGACAGAGAGAGAGGGAGACAGAATCCCAAGCAGGCTCCGTGCCGTCAGCACAGAGCCCGATGTGGGGCTTGAACCCATGAACCATGAGATCATGACCTGAGCTGAAATGAAGAGTTGGATGCCTAACCAACTGAGCCACCCAGGCGCCCCCCGTGCAGGTTCTTCTAAAGAGAGGAGACAAGAGGCTCCCACCGCCTCTGGGTTCGGTGCCAGGAGTGAGGCTCCCTTCTGATGCAGGGAGCCATCACCTCTGCAGGAATTGGAGGCATCGTGGAATCAGCTGGGTGGCTCTGCAGGGCACAGGGGAAATGGCATCCTGTCACGGGGACAATGACAACCCGACTGAGCACACTGAAGACTGAGAAAAAGAGCAAGGGCGATGATGGTTGGCCTTCACTGAATCCTTACTGTCTGCCAGGCATGAGTAAGTGCCTTGCATATGTTTAGCATCAGATCCTATGGGGCAGGTGTTATTACCCCATTTTAAGATGAAACACTGAGGTTTAGGGAAGTTCATGGGCTAAAATCATTTGCAGATTAAGTGGCCTTCTGAAGATTTGACCTCAGGTTCGTCTGACTCCAGGACAGAGTGCCAGAGTTTTACATCCTTGTATTTGCCTCAGGCAAAAAAAATGCAGATTCAGGTGGCATTCGTCAGACAGCTTACACACACATGTGCACACGCATATACAAGGCTATGCATGGGCACACACAGCCCTGTCCTGTCTGCAGCCACATTTCCTGATGCACAGCTCCCCCTGCAGCCACAGATGGCTGTGTGGGGGCAACCACTGCAGTCACAGAAAGAGCTGACTGGCCCTCTCCAAGGATGGATCACAGACTCACGAGCACAGCAGGGTCTGCAACAGGGAAGACTCCCAGAGCGCCCGCGTACAGCCCCGGGGCGGCCCAAGGGAAGGCTTCAGAGGGGGCCTTTGTCCATGATTGGGAGTCTTCACCATGCTGGCTCCCTGGGCTGGCCTCCCCACCACCTAACCCCTGCCCCGGTACTGGCCCAAAGAGCCAGATTACTCAAAATGGCCCAAACTGAAATTAGGCTTGAGGGTACGGAACTGCAGTGCCCCTGCCTGCCAGATCTCAGGGGCAGCCTCTCCAGACCCAGAAGGCTGGGAAATGGGGGCAGGCATGAGAAAGCCAGACCTTGCACGGAGCCCCGTGGGAGCTGCCATTGCTCAAGCCAGTTTGCCTGGGGAAGGGTCACAGAAACCCCCAGATTCCTATCCTAGCATTCTTTCCTATTTAAGGAGTGTTTATAACTTAAGCAACTATACTGGGGCAGGCAGGGACAAGAGAAGTAGGGAATGTTACACTGCTCAGAGAACGGAGGAGGAAAAAAGCATCACACAGAATTGTCTGAAGCTGGTACAAGGACACTAGCTGAGTTTCTAGCTGTGGGTTCGAGGCATGTGTGTGCCCCTGGCCTCTTAGCATGTCTTGGTCCCCGTTTCCTCATCTGTTAAGTGGGAGGAAATGCAATACCAGTGAAAACCTCACAGGTAGTTGTAGAAAATGTCAAGGAGTTTCCCGAATGGGGAAGCCAGGGCTTCTCCCGTGGAAGGAAATGTGAGTTTCTTTAGCCAGCTTTTCAATTACCATCAACTTCTAAAGTAGTGAAATATCTTTAAGTATTTTTATTTTTCAATATTTATTTATTTTTGGGAGAGCACAAGCAGGGGAGGGGCAGAAAGAGGAGACAGAGGATCCAAAGAGGGCTCTGCACTGACAGCAGTAAGCCCGACGTGGGGCTGGAACTCATGACCTGAGCTGAAGTTGGACGCTTAACCGACTGAGCCACCCAGGAGCCCCTCTAAAAGTGTTTTTAGTGTATGTTATATGATATACACATTTAATGCAGAAAATAGAAATATTTGTATACTTACATATATAAACATGTTTGTACGTGTGTGCACACTTGTAAATATACACAGACACATACACATATGTATTTTGGGTAAGTGAGAACAAAAGGAAGTCTAAATGAGAATACTGGTACTCGGTCTTAACAGTACCCACAATTTTTTTTCCTCTAGTATTTTCTGCTGTGGACAGGAAATGTGTATAATACTTTTTGTAATTAAAAGAAAAGGGGGGGGAAATCAGCCCAGCTTCTTTGCAGGTGCCACTGGGGGTCGTGTCCCTTCATGCTTCCTTTCACGTGTTGGTGACACAGAGCTCCTGTGGATGCAGCCCGGCTTTCGCCACCACACCTCCTTCCTTCAGGTGTCCCCAGCAGTCCTGACCCTCCCACGTATGTGCCACTTGAGGGGATATGCCACATGAACCACAAGGTGTCTTCACATTTTCAGTGTGGACCCAGGGTAGGCATAAAGAGGGAATTTGTCCCCGCATATTAGCTGGAACGTAGCCCGAGCTGGAGATCGGTGACACTGAAATAATTGGAGGTAAGAGCTGTGAGACCATTAAGATAAATTTTTGACATAAAAATGTAGGCTGGTTCATAAAAGGTTGCAGTGACAATAGGTTATAGTGACAGCTTTTCAACAACTGTATCAGCCTCCAGATGGAAGGGAATTCAGCATAATGAATTATGGACAATCTGGACAACACAGCATCCTTTTATGGGCAGAGATCTAAGAGACGAATAAAGTTATTCAGACTGGCCCATATTAAATAACAAGTTGTTGAAACATGGCATGGAGAAAGAGTGAAAGGGTAGAGGTGCTAAAGACACAGCACCAAGGCCAGAAGGCCTTGGCCTTCCAGCCTGGCACCAGGCACTCATGGCGCCAACCATGGTCTAATGAGCATCTTTGCCCACGGGATCCCAAGCTGAATGGGCATGCTTGTCTGGCAGGGCTTCCTTTGAAGGCAGCAATGTTCCTCCACTGGCTCAGTTTTTGCTCAGTTTTGCCCTTTTGGTGGAATTGCCTGCATTGACTCCTGGATGAGGCATGTGGAACCTTCTTACATGGGATATTCTCTGGGTGGGAGATTCAGCCAGAAAGAAGGGAGCTCAGGGAAGGGTGGGCTCCATCAGACTGGGAGAGGGGAAAAGGCCTGGCTGTCAAGGGACCCTCCCTGCCAGAGTCTGCCCCTGGCCTCTGATCACGATCTTGTCCAAGTCACAGAGCACAATGGGGCACCTGGGTGGCTCAGTCGGTTAAGCGTTCGACTTCAGCCTGGGTCACAATCTCGCGGTCCATGAGTTCAAGCCCCGCGTCGGGTTCTGGGCTGATGGCTCAGAGCCTGGAGCCTGCTTCCAATTCTGTCTCCCTCTCTCTCTGCCCCTCCCCCGTTCATGCTCTGTCTCTCTCTGTCTCAAAAATAAATAAACGTTAAAAAAAATTAAAAAAAAAAAACAAGTCACAGAGCACAAGAGGCCACCTTCATCCCTACCCACCTTCTCTTGCCAGAGAATAATAACAGCCACAATGTCAGTCATCACTTATTGAATCCCTGCCGTGCCTCTGACACTGTGCAGAGCACCATGCTTCATTTCATTTCCTCCTCACCACAACCCTATGACATAAGTATTGTTATTCCCATTTCACAGATAGGAAAACTAAAGCCTGTGGAAGTTCATCTACAGCTGGCTAACACTCAAACTGGAGTTTAAATTTGGACACCCCCCCCCCCCACCACCAAGTCCGGGCTCCCAACCACTGCACTATATTGTACCAACTTGTAAACGTTTGAAAACTGAACAAAAAGCATCGTCAAAGAGGGAAAAGAGCTTGTAAATGCCTTCCAGGGCTCTTGAGGGCTCAGCAAGCGGGGACACAGGATTTGCTTGGCTGAAAAAATTCACACACATTTTAAATGGGCTTTGGTTGGGCAGAAAGTCCTTGATAGTAAAATGTCTGAGTTCAGTGATTTCACTCTGGATGTGTGAATTTATATTACTAATTTGCTAATGGCAGTTAAATGAGATAAAGTAATTTATGTGGCTGAAAGGGAGCAAAAGTCCACACTGGAACAGGTGTGTATATTACGCCTCCACTTTCTGTGGTTTGTCACAGGAAAGCATGGGCAGGTTTGGGGTCTTATGAAACCAAACATGTGCTTGTGAATGATGTCCTCTGTGGTCTCTGCCCTCAGATAAGGACAGAACCTTTAGGAAACACCTCAGTCCCCAGGGAATACGAGGCAAAGCCAGGGTCTAAGAGAGCTGAGCTGAGTTACCCAACTGTCTGTTGATTTCCTTCCAGATGCTACAGTTCTGGAATAAGAACAAATTCCTCTCGGCAAGACCACTGGAGTGGGGGTGGTGGGGGGGGGATGTACTTTAGCTCTGAGATGCCCAGGGAAGAAGATCAGTGCACCTATGTCTTGGTTAGTTCTGGCTGCTGTAACAAAGATGACATAGATTGGGTGGCTCGTAAACAGTAGAGATCTATCTCTGACAGTTCTGGGGGCTGAAATTCCAAGACCAGGGCGCCAGCCTGGGAGGGTCCTGCGGAGGGCCCTCTTCTGTCTTGCAGACTGCCGGCTTCCTGTTGTGTCTTCACAGGTGGAAAGAGCTCTAGAGAGCTCTCTGGGGTCTCCTTTATCAGGGCACTAATCCCACCTAATGAGGGCTCCATACTCATGACCAGATCACCTCCCAAAGTCCCCACCTCCTAATTCCATCATATTTAAGGGTTAGGATTTCAACATATGACTTTGGAGGGACACAAACATTCAGTCCATAGCAACGTCCCCCCTGAATAGTGCATCCATCTTTGGTTGGTAGGTTCTCTGGCCAGCACACCACGTGATCTTGCCTGATGCCTTTTCTATATCGTTTCCAGGGGTTTTCACCCGATATCCTAGCATGTCATTTGTTTATGCCCCAACCTCTTCACACACCACACCATATGCACACCTGAGCCTTCCCAGTGTCAGGTACGAGTGAGGCCCAGTTAACAGCTGCTGCTCCCATGTCATGCAGTGAAGGATTCTTTAGGGTCCTTGGTCCAGAGGGGGCCAAATGGCCAGGCTGAGGCAGGGTAGAAGGAACGGAGTCCAGCGGCCATGGCAGTGACAGCCCTGGAGGAACTCACTCACCCAGGGTAGAGGTAACAGCCAAGGTCCCTCTTCTGCACCGTCAACAAGCATAGGATTTCCCACTGCCCTGGGGCTTCAGAGGCCTGCCAGGGCACCCGGAGCTCGTGGTCTCTTCACCCCTACAAACAAGGGAATGGCCCTGCCGGACAGTGACATTGTCCCTGTGCCTCCTGGAGCATCTCCTGAGTCATCTGTGCCCTTCCCCCCAGCCGCAGAGCCCGTCCAAGGCAGGCATATTGTGTTACTCTTTCTCCTTGGGCTTTTCTTAGTAACAGCACTGGCTGTGGCCGCTGCACAGGGGCCTCCTGGAGACATTCTGTCCTGGTCAGCCCCAGGGCTGAGTCAGCATGTGCACCTCATCCGGGAAGCCTCCTCCTCACCCTGCCGGGGGCCCCTGGCTGAGGTCAGTGGGGTGCCTTTGGGAAGCCACGAAGGGGGTCAGGAAAGCCATGGCAGGGGCAAACAAGCAGGTGACTGTTCCTCCCAGCTTTGGCAGCTGTTCTAAGTGAAAATGCTTGTTCAAAATCGGGTTCTCTCTCCCAAGGATCTGATTCTTGGGCGGGAGGGAATGATTTGGAGGTGTGCAATGCCAGATTTCAGGTGCTCCGGGGCCTGGCCCCTGGGGGCTGTATCCCATCGGCTCAGAGACATCAGAAAGTAGGAGAGGGTGTGCCCATCCTGGGCCACCTTGGACTTGCCAGTGATTCTGCGGCTCGTGGACCCCTCTGATTTCTCAGGAAACGACATCATGGCACTTGCCAATCGGCAAGTAAGATACTGAATATGGAGTGAGCAGAGTTCTATGCCAAGCTCGGTGGTGGGCAGTCTGAGGGGAGGTCACAGGTCAGGACAGTGCCTCTTCTCGGGGTAGGTCAAGGTCAGGGCAGTGATCCCCACTCCAGGGCAAGCAAGGGCTTAGGAAAGCAGGTGGTGGTCAGAGGCAGAGGTGGGCAGAATTCCCAGGACCTGAAACAATGGAGAATTTCCAGCCTGTGGGAGTTCTGGGGACTACTGTTCTGCTCTTACATGCCTGAGGGGGATTTGGGCCAGAAGTGTCACCCAGCAGGATTGGCCAGACCCTCACCTCCAATCAACAGTCAAGGAGTGCCCTGGGCTAGGCTTTGAGGCTGAACAGAGGGAGTCCAGACATGGGTGTGTGCCCCAAAGAGGGCGGCCTCCGGCTGGCCCTGAGCTGTGTCTCAAGACAAAAATCAGGGATTCTAGAGCTGGTGGAGCCTCAAGGCCTCCCACCCAGCACTCATTTACAGGTGGGCTCTAAGGCATTTGTAAGAAGAATCTCCCCTGGGTGGTTTTCCAAAAGAGGGAGATGGAAGATGGGTGGCCAAGGAAAAAGAATGTCTTCTGACCAGTGCTGGATCCAGGAAAGTCAAATGAACACATCTGAGCCCAGCCCTACTCCCCTCCCCGGGCCTGACTACCATTTTTCTGGCTCCGGGGAGCAGCTGCCCAACCGTGGAGCCCTGGTGGAGTTGTTAGCAGAGGCCCTGATGTGGCTGCAGAGGGAAAAGGAGTCTGTGCTCGGCTCATCACGGAGCTCAGTGCAGGAACAGATCTTGTGGGGCAGCCCCTGGTCACCCGACCCTGCTCCATCTTCTCCTGGGGGACTGTGCCCAGAGGAAGCTACTGGATTTGTGGTGAGTGGCCACAGCACCATGAAGTCAGTTACATGGGCTCAGGCGTGGGTGCCCGGTGGACAGTCTTATTGTGGGCCTGGTCGTCAGCACCCAGGGACTGGGGCAGCCCCAGCGGGGCCTCTGTTGCCATCCAGCATGAGACATCTGGACCCAGGACCACCGGACAGCTGGAAGATCATTTCTCCTCTCCGTAACTGAGGCAGTTGCTGCCGGTTACAAGGCCTGCTGATAAGTGGTCCCATTGGGACGCGGGTGTCACCAGAGGAAAGAGTTGACAATGATGAAAGTGGCAGATTTCCTGGGAGATAGTGTCCCTTCCAGGCAGCAGCAGGAGCCCTGGAGGTGGACCACTGAGAGCTTTACCTTCTGGTTCTGACACCGATCGTGCCCTGAGGACTCGGGCCCCTGGAGCACAGGGTGGCCATCTGCAAAATGGAAAGACCAGGACACTTCAGGTCATTTGAGTTCATCACATATTTATATACATAATAGCAAGAGCGGGCATGAGTTCAGAAAGGAGAACTTAAAATATGTATGAATTCCACCCCACCGCTCTGAAGCTAGAGAGGACCTCTTCCTTGAAGCCTGTCTCCTTCCCTTCCTCTCCGAGCCTCCTCTACGCTGCCCCTTGGATGGCCATTGGCATGAGGTCTCCATCCTGACTGGTGCCTCAGCCCCCACCCAGGGCTGCAGCCATGGCATGGTGGGCGGTTATCCTCCGGCCATTTGTGGGCCGAGGGCCAGGCCTCTCTGATGGTGACGCAGGAAGGTCCTAGAAGACCATGAGCTGAGAGTGACACCCCGGACTCAGACCTGACCCAGACTGACCTGACCTCTTTACTCAATAAGACCAGTGTAAGTGCCCAACCACTTGGAGAACAGTATAGCCCTGTTTCTTGTAGGTGACCTCTAGGCTGTGCTTTCACCCCCGGGGGACCCACCAGGCTTCAGAACATGGTCCCAGCTCCCCAGGGACTGCCGCCCTAGTGAAGGACTTGGATGAAGCCCTCACCCTACATCTTCTCCCCATTTTTGTTGAGATATAAAGTAAATTCTGGTTGTGTTTTCAGAACATGTAGATCCTTACTGATTCAGTGTCCTTGTAAATCGACACATCTCATAAGCCCCTCGGCCTGAAAAAAAGAGGAACCAGAATACAAGCAAAAAAGTTATCCAGAACTCTCCTTCTCAGGTATTTCAGCACTCGGAAATTCTACCAAGTCTTTAGGAACTGGGGGAACTTTTCCCGAAGGACAAGTTAAAGTATACAGAGGGTGAGGGTCAGGGTCAACCTGTGAGTGTGTGTTTTTGTGCATGGTGTGTGTGTGAGACAGTATGTGTGTAGTATTGTGAGAGTGTGTGTGTGAGTTTGTATGTGAGAGAGTGTGTGTAGTGTGGGTGGGAGTGTGTTTGTGTGTGGTGTGTGCATGTGAGAGTGTGTGTGGTGTGTGTGTGAGAGAATCTGTGTATGGTGTGTGTGTGGGAGAGAGAGAAAGAGTGGGAGGGGTGTGGTGTGTGTGACAGAGGATGTGTGTGGTGTGTGTGAAAGAGTATGTGTGTTGTGTGTGAGAATGTGTGTCTGTGTGTGTATTGTGAGAGTGTGTGTGGAGTATGTACATGTAAGACAGAGTATGTGGTATATGTGTGAGACTGTGGTGTGTGTGTGAAAGGAAGGGAGGAGAGAGAGAGAGATTCCAGAACATTCTTTAGACACTCAGGAAGGTGGCACAGGCAGAGGCTGTGCTTCAGCTGCAAAGCCAGGCCTTGCACACAGTAGGTTCTCAGGAAGGCTGGAGGCCTTTTCCCCGGGCAGCCTCTACTTCGAGGTGCAGAGGTCTCTGTGGCCTCATTTGTTTAGGACTCCCCTGTGGGACTGCCCTTACCGTGACTTGCTCCATCACTGCCTTTCCATTAGCTGATTTTCCATTCCCTGTAGCTTCCAGATCTAAGGCACCATGTTAAGCGTTGCCTGAAAGCATCTTAAGGGATCTGCCCAAACTTCTGTGTTCAGCCTGACCAATTTAACAATTAAAGGTTCACTTTATGAAATTTCTTTTCTTATAAAACACAATTAGCAGTTTTAACCCCCTGAGGGAACAAATCATTCCCTGCATGGTGTGAATTGATTTTATCCATTTTTCTTTTAAAGCTAAACCAAAGGAAGAGCAGAGGGGCAGGGGAGAGTCCTTTATGGGGGTCTGGGCACTTGGGGAGCCGGCACCTTTGGGGCATGTCAGGGAGGGAGGGAAGGAGCTGGGGATTTGCTGAGTGGCAGACACTGTCCCAGACCCTAGGGGCCAAGCTGTAGTGAAGGCAGCACCACCTACAGACAGGAGGTGTGACTCAGCAGTCAGCCAATGGGCCAGTCGCCCAGAGAACGTGGAGAGGCAGAAATGGGAGGGGGGAGGACTTGGGGGAGGGTCATTGCGACCCCAGGAAAGAGGCTCTTCCTGCTGGCCCATGCTGGGGGCACCAAGACAGATGGGGTGGGATAGAGAAATGATTGAAAAATGCAAGGGGAATGCAGAAAGAGAAGTGGAGACTTCCAGTGATCCATTTTGGTTTTTTAGTCTTGGACCAAAGGGGAAAGTTATTTTTAACTGAATAGCTAAAATCAAATCCTATCCAATTATACATAGACTTGGTATTTCATTCTTTAAAGGGCCCCGAACTTGCTTCTTCTGTAAGCGAGGCTCTGTCATAGTGTGAACTGCGGTTCCCCCAGCATATCTGTTTGATCAGCTTAAATCCTCACTGGCTCTCTCTTTCGAAGCACCCTGAACTGACTCGGGATGGGGAGGGCAGAGCAGTGAGTCTCGAGGCCATCAGGAGAGGTCATCCGTAGTTGGCCAGAAATGTCACCTCTTGGTGTCCACACAAACACAGCAATATCCATCTCCATTCCCGCTGTGGTGGGGGAGCAGTGCATACACATAATTTGGGAGATGTTACCACATCCAGAAGGGAGGAAAGCTATATCTGTAAACATTTTAAATGGCAGGATCTTCTGTGAAGTTCTAGTCTTTTATTTGTTTCCTCCTAAACATATCTTGAGTTTGCTGTCTGCACCAGGAGCGCCCATGCCCCCGTGAGTTCTCAGGCGCACTGCCCTGCTTCACAGCTGAACGTTTCAGTTTTGTGTACATCCCGCCTCCCCAGCACAACTGTGGGCTCCTTGGAGGCAGGGCCCGGGCTTCTTCCTCTTTGTCTTATCTTCAATGCCTGCAATATCATAGGAGCTCAGAAAGTGTTTGTTGTTTTGTGTTTATTCAAAGTTAGAGCTATAATTCACAAAATACACACCGCACATTTACTCTGGTAAATTCTTCCTTTAATTGAAATGCATTCATTTGGAGAAAGCGATGCTGATATGAACCAGATAACCAGAGAACTGATGAATTTCTAAGTTCTGTGGGCCCCTCAGGATGGAAATTACAATATGGAGCATTTAGATACCAAACCCGTTGGGGGAGGCACTGAGGATTATCCATTCTCACACAGGGCACTCGATACAAACCCCAACTCTTATTAATTAAAAATTCTAAATCACGCAATTGTTTTTTGCTGGCAATACTTTTATGCACTGTTTTATTTATCACCATTAATAATAACGATAATGGTGACAATAATAATAAAACTACTATGTGATTAAGGTGCAGATAAGCAATTAGGAAACAAAATATTTACGGGTTTTCGTGAGCCTTGTGTGGGGAACAGGAATAGAATAATTACGAGGAGGTTTGTATAGGAGCTGGTTCCAAAAGAGTCTTGGACCGGCAGGTGAGGTCAATCACAGGGTTCTCTTTCATCTGTGATTCTGTTAACCTGTTCTCCTGAAACCATGTCGTCATTCATTTGACAAATATGTATTAAGAGACCCTACTCTCCAGGCCTGGGAGTGGTGACAACAGATACCCAGTGGTACAGCAAGGTGAAACAGAGTTGGCAATGGCGATGGTCGGTACTAGGAGCTAATCTGAGACCTATAGGACGAGGTGGAAATATCCAGGTGACAGTGGGGCAGTAAAAGAAAAATAGTTCCCTGGAGAGTCCCAGTGATAGGAAAAAGCTTGGTCCTTTGGAGGATGGACAATAGTTCCATCCTTCCACTGAGGGGGATAGCACTCAGCCATGAGCTGGAGAGGTCAGTATGGCCCACATCCTGAGGGCAGTGGGGAGCCACTTAAGGGTCTATGGGAACAGTGATTCGTTGTGCACTTCACAATGTTCTCTCTGGCTGCACTGTGGGGTGATGAGACAGGAAGCAGGGACACCGGTGTGGAGCCAGATGTAGAAATTCACAGTGATGGTGACCATGTATCAGGAATAGTGATGGGGAAAAGAGAAACGGGAGAGTTTGAGAAATTCAGGGCAGGTGATAGTAACAATGACAAGTGTTTAACGAGCTCTCACTACGTGCCAGACCCTGTAGTAGGCACTTTACATGTTTATTTGGTATAAGAGGTAGTGTTTATTATCCCCCATTTTATGAGTGAGGAAACAGACATAAAGAAGTTAAATAATTGGCCCAAGACTGCATCACTGATCTAAGCAACAGATGTGAACCAGATTCCTGTTTAGATTTGAACCCATACCCCTGTGTGATGCCAGAGTTGCACGGCCTCACCACTATATCCAGTGGCTTGGTGACAGGAGGTCCGTCACCCAGGTAGGAAGGGTGGATTGAGCAGATGAGTATTAGTGTGACAAGTGCGTCCAGCAGTTCCTCGGGGCTCACGTGGTGCCAGAAACAGCAGGGAACCCTCGTCCTCTGGTTGGCCTTCTCCCTGCCACCAAGTCCTTTTCTCCCAGTGCTTAGAATTACAGGCCCTTCGAGTGGGTGTTGGGGTAGGGGTGGGGTGGGCATGGGATGGGGTACGTCCTCACTCTGCATTTGCTGGACCGGGTAGGCCCATGGCCTGGCCTGTGCTCCTAACCTGACTCCTGCTGCCCATCCAGGGCAGAATGCACAAATGCACCCTGATGTGTCTGCACTGGTGTGGTGTGGACACAGCTCCTTAACTTGTCACCATCTGAGCGAGCTTGTGTAGAGAATCTGCTACTCTCTGAGCAGCTTAATGGACGTTTTCTTCATTTTTTACCTGGAATAAAGTCCACCTCACATTGGTGCTGTGGTGGGCAGGGTAAAGAACGAGCCACATGGAATGACAAAAGCTTAAAAACACAGGCATCTTCCTGATCTTCCGCTTCCCTGTGAGCCCTCTGTTCACCTTAGCCCCCTGGGGCTTATGTGGCTTCTGAACCCAAAATACTCAGTGTCATCAGTTTTCTGACAGGCAGGTCTCTCCTTGTCCCCACTTCAGCCCTGTTCTTGGTTCTGGCATAGGAAAGTAGCTCTGTGCATTGGCAGGTGCCCTAAAATGCTACTCAGAAGCCCTGGGTCTTGACTGTCTCAACTCACTGCAAAAACTTGGCCCAAGTCCCCTTACTTTCTGGACCTCATATGCCTCTACAAACCTAGAAATGCAGATTCTTGCTTGTTGAGTAAATCTTCATGGCTGTAGAGTCAGATAACAGAGTCACGCATTCATTCACCAACTACGTGCCAAGCACAGTTTCAAGTGCTTTGGATAGAGCAGTAAACATACAGACAAAGATTACTGCCCTCATGGAGCTTACTTTCCTGGGAATGAGAAAACAACAAGAAAAAAAGTAGTAAAAAAATGTAATATGTTAAATAGTAGTAAATGCTAGTGTGTTCCATGTTTAAAATAGTTGACTAGGAACTTCTGACCAATCGTTCTGTTGAACACAACTAGAAAATCAGGTAATAAGTCTTGAAGGCACTAGAGAGCCAAGAAGATAGTGAAGACTTGCCACATCAAAGTCTGGAGAACAGAGGGCCATGCACGTGAGCTGAGCATCTTGGGCTGGTTTTTTCCCAGGACTGTTTGCCTGCTCTGAAGGGACAGCTGAGAGCTGAGCAAGACTTTTGACAGCCACATGGGTCCAGACGACCAGGACTGGAGTCCAGAATCTGCCAAGAGAGCAATGGGAATCAGTGACTCCTTCACTTGCTTTGGTTTGGGACCTTATAGGCACCCTGGGCCTCTCAGCTTCAAATTGAATTAAAGTGATCTCGGATTGCTAGTGCACCCGGGTGCCCATGAGAAGAAAACAAATAATCTTGGAAGGAAGATAACAGCATCTTAGGCCTCAAATTATTTTTAAAAGTAAAGTGCAAAGACGGAACCTTGCACACAATAAAAAGAACAAACAGACACAAGGAGACAACATGAACAAATACCACTAGAAACAACAACAAAAAAATAGAAACAGAGGCCCACAGTCGCTTCAGATATATTAGAGTTGTTGGAAACAAACTTTAAAATTACTATACCTTACCAAGATCAAATCTTTTTGTTAAAAGACAAAATGAGGGTTTTCAACACAGAACCAGAAACTATTTATTTTTTTAAATCCAAGTATAAATAACTGCATAATACCCCAAATTAAGAGCTCAATAATGACTTTAAAAATTGACTAAAAGATTGGTTAGAAAAAATATCCCACACTGAGTACAGAGACACAAGAGAAAAATACCAAAAGAAAAAAAAAAAGGTAAGAGACATTGAAGTTTTGGTGAAAAGGTTTAACATATATATGATTGGAATTCCAGAGAAAGAGAGGGGAGGGGAGAGAACATGGACCAGAAGCAATTGTTTAAGAGGTAATGGCTGGTGGAGAAAGAAGAACAAATAAACCCAAAACCAGCAGAAAGAATGAAATAACAGATTAGAGCAGAAATAACTGATATAGAAACTAAAAAAACAAGAGCACAGATCAATGAAACCAGGAGCTGTTTCTTTGAAAAGATCAAAAAAGCTGATAAGCCTCTAGCCAGACTCATAAAGAGGGAGAGAGACAGAGACAGAGAGGACTCAAATAAGCAAAATCACAAATGAAGGGGAGAAATAACAACAGACACCACAGAAATACAAATTATTGTAAGAGAATATGATGAAAAATTATGTGCCAACAAATTGGACAACCTAGAAGAGAAGGACACATTCCTGGAAATGTATACCTCCCCAAACTGAAGCAGGAAAAAATAAAAAATTTGAAAAGACTGATTATCAGCAATGAAATTGAATCAGTAATCAAAAAATTCCAACAAACAAAAGTCCAGGACCACACAGCTTCATAGGTGAATTCTACCAAACGTTTAAAGAATAGTTGAGGGGCGCCTGGGTAACTCAGTTGGTTAAGCCTCTGACTTCAGATCAGATCATGATCTCGCAGTTCGTGGGTTCAAGCCCTGCGTTGGGCTCTTTGCTGATGGCCAAGAGCCTGGAGCCTGCTTCAGATTCTGTGTCTCCCTCTCTCTCTATCTGCCCCTGCCCTGCTCACACTCTGTCTCTCTCTTAAAAATAAATAAACATAAAAAAATTTCTAAAGAAGAGTTGATACCTATTCTTCTCAAACTTACCCCAAAAAATAGAAGAGGATGGAAAACTTCCAAATTCATTCTATGAGGCCAGTATTTCCCTGATACCAAAACCAGATAAAGACACCACAAACAAAGAAAACTACAGGCCAATATCTCTGATGAACATAGATAGAAAAATCCTCAATAAAATATTAGCAAACCGAATCCAACAACCAATTAAAAAAATCATTCACTATGACCAAGAAGGATTTATTCCCAGGATGCAAGGGTGGTTCAATATTTGCAAATCAATCAACATGATATGATACTTCAACAAGAGGAGGGATAAAAATCATATGATCATTTTAATAAATGCAGAAAAAGCATTTGACAAAGTACAATATCCATTCATGATATAAACCCTCAACAAAGTAGGTTTAGAGGAAACATACCTCAACATAATAAAGGCCTTATATGAAAAACCCACAGCTAACATCATACTCAATGGGGGGAAACTGAGAGCTTTTCTCCTAAGGTCAGGAACTAGACAAGGATGTCCACACTCTCATCACTTCTATTTAACATAGTACTGGAAGTCCTACCAACAGCAATAAGACAAGAAAAAGAAATAAAAGGCATCCGAACTGGTAAGAAAGAAGTAAAACTTTCACTATTTGCATACAACACGACACTCTGTATGAAAAACCCTAAAGACTCCACCAAAAAACTACTAGAACTGATAATGAATTCACTAAAGTTACAGTATACAAAATCAATGTACAGAAATCCATTACATTTCTATACACTAATATTGAAGCAGCATAAAGAGAAATTTAATTAAAAAAAAAAAAAGCTCCATTTACATTTGTACCAAAAATAATAGGGGCACCAGGCAGGCTCAGTCAGCATGCAACTCTTGGTCACAGGGTCATGAGTTCAAGCTCCACATATGATGTAGAGTTTAGTTAAAATTCTTTTTAAAATCTAATAAAAGCAACAATAATAATAAAATATCTAGGAATAAACTTAACCAAAGAGGTGAGAGACCTGTACTCTGAAAACTATAAAACACTGATGAAAGAAATTAAAGATGATACAAAGAAATAAAACATTCCAAGTTCACAGATTGGAAGAACAAATATTCTTAAAATGTCTATACTACCTAAAGGAATCTACACATTTATAATGCAATCCTTATCAAAATACTAACAGCATTTTTCACAGAACTAGAACGAGGAATCCTAAAATTTGTATGAAACCACAAAAACCCCAAATAGCCAAAACAATCTTGAAAACAAAAACAAGGGGCACCTGGGTGGCTCAGTCATTAAGCATCCAACTCTTAATATTGGCTCAGGTCATGATCTGTTAGTTGTGAGATCGAGCCCCACATTGGGTTCTGTGCTGAGTATGGAGCCTACTTGGGGTTCTCTCTCTCTCTCTCTCTCTGTCCCTCCCCCACTTGTTCTGTCTCTCAACATCAATAAATAAATATTAAAAAAGAAAAAGAAAACTGGAGGTGTAATTCCAGATTTCAAGTTATTTACGAAACTGTAGTAATCAAAAAAGTATGGTACTGGCATAAAAAATAGACACATATATCAATGGAAAATAATAGAAAGCCTAGAAATAAACCCACAATTATATGGGTTATTAATTACATGTCAATTAATCTTTGACAAAGGAGACAATGGAAAAAAGACAGTCTTTTTGACAAATGGCGTTGGGAAAACTGGACAGCTATATGCAAAAGATTGGAACTGGACCACTTTCTTATACCATATATAAAAATAGAGCCTAAATGTGAGACCTGAAATCATAAAAATCCTAGAAGAGTAATTTCTCTGATATTTACTGCAGCAACATCTTTCTAGATATGTCCTCTGAGGCAAAGGAAACGAAAGCAAAAATAAACTATTGGGACTACATCAAAATTAAAATCCTCTGCACAGCAAAGGAAACAATCAACAAAACTAAATGACAACCTACAGAATGGAAGAAGATATTTGAAACTGACATATCTGATAAAGGGTTACTATCCAAAATATATAAAGAATTTATAAACCCAACACCAAAAATCCCAATAATCCAATTTGAAAAAAGGGGATGAGAAATGAACAGACATTTCTCCAAAGAAGACCTCCATATGGCCAACAGACACATGAAAAGATGCTCAACATCATCCATCAGGGAAATACAAATCAAAACCTCAAGGAGGCATCAATTTACACCTGTCAGAATGGCTAAAATCAAAAACTCAAGAAACAAGTGTTTGCAAAGAGGTGGTGAAAAAGGAACACTCATGCTCTGTTGATAGGAATGCAAACTGTCACAGCCACTGTGGAAGACAGTATGGAGGTTCCTCAAAGAAATTAAAATAGAACTACCCTACAATCCAGTAATCACACTATTGGATATTTACCCGAAGAATATGAAAACACTAATTTGAAGGGATATATGCTCCCCTGTGTTTATTGCAGCATTATTTATAATAGCCAAACTATAGAAGCAGCCCAAGAGTCCACTAATAGATGAATGGACAAAGAAGATGTGGTATATATACACTATGGATTATTACTCAGCCATAAAAAAAATGAAATCTTGCAATCCGCAACAACATGGATAGATCTGGAAAGTATAATGCTAAGTGAAATAAGCCAGTCAGAGGAAGACAAATACTGTATGATTTCACTCATGAGTGGAATTTAAGAAACAAAACAAATCAACAAAGGAAAAAAAGAAAGAGAGACAAACCAAAAAACAGACTCTTAACTATAGAGAACAAACTGATGGTTACCAGAAAGGGGGGGGGGGGGGGGAATGGGTGAAATAGATGAAGGGGATTAAGCACACAGTTACCTTGATGAGTACTGAGTAATATATAGAACTGTTGCATCACTACATTGTACACCTAAAACTAATATAACACTGTATGTTAACTACACAAGAATTAAAATTTTAAAGGATAAAAAATAGATAATGGCTGAGAACATTCCCAAACTATTGAAAAGACATTGTCACAGATACAAAGATCACTACAAACTCCAAGCAGGATAAAGAAAAAGAAGTCCACTGAGGCACTCATAGTAAAACTGTGGAAATAGAAGACAAAGAAAAAATTCTAAAAATCAAGAAAGGAAGACTACTTTCAAGGTACAGTAATTAACAGGTAACTTTGGAAGTCAGAGAACAATGGAATATATCTTTAAAGTGCTGAAAGAAACTGCCAGCTTAGAATTTTATACCCAGTGAAAATACCCTTCAAGAACAAAGGTGACTTTTTTTTTTAGTGTCCAAACAAAACCTGAGATAATTTGTCCCCAGAAAAATGCACATTACAGAATATACTACAGCATGTTCTTCAAGCAGAAGGAAATTAATTCAAAATTAAAGGTTAGAGTTTCAGGTATTAATGAAAAGTAGCAAAAAAAAAAAGTAAAAAAATGTATATCTAAATGAATATTGGCTTATAAAACAATAAAAGATACTCTCATACAGACCTTAACACATATAGGGAAATCAAATAGATGCAAAACTGGCAAGGGACGGGGGAATGGAGCTAAATTATTTTAAGACCTTTGAATTGACGAGGAAGAGAGTATAAGTATCAATTGATATTAGCCTTTAGTCAAGGATGCAGATGATAACATCTATGGATATTACAATGAAATAATACAAAACACTTAATCCAAAAGAAAGCAAAGGGAAAACTTGTTCTACATGGTGAGACCAGTAGAAACCATTTTGTTAAATGATAAATTTAAACCTAAATACATCAAATATATATGTTCCAACTAAAGATCAACCATTTCAAATTGAATGTGGGAATTCTTATTATATGCTTTTTATAAAAAACACATTAAAGGATAAAAGATGTAGAAAGATTAAAAGTTAAAAGAAGGAAAAAGAGGGGTACCTGGGTGGTTCAGTCGGTTGGGCACCCTACTTAGGCTCAGGTCATGATCTCATGGTTTGTGGGTTCGAACCCCATGTCAGACTCTGTGCCAACAGCTCAGGGCCTGGAGCCTGCTTGGGATTCTGTGTCTCCATCTCTCTCTGCCCCTCCCCTGCTTTTGCTCTGTCTCTCTCTCTCCCTCCCTCTCAAAAATAGTAAACATTAAAAAAAATTTTTTAAGAAGGAAAAAAAAAGATAAACCATGCAAAGAGCAGGTGTAGTGACACCAATACCAGACTGAGTAGACTTTAAGACAAAAAGCAATACTAGAGTTAAATGACATAATGTAAAAACAAAACCTCAGCTCACCTGGAAGATACAACTGTATGCACCTAAGGACAAAGGCTCAAAATGCATACGGCCAAAATTGATAGAACTACAAGGAGAAGAAAAAATGGAAAATCATACAACCCCAATGGGAGATTTTTAACCCATTTTCTAAAAAACAGAAAGAATAAGCAGACCCCTCCCCCCAAAAAAAGGTAAGAGTATAGAAGATTTGATGCAGTTAATAAATATGACTTAGGGACACCTGGGTGGCTCAGTCGATTGAGCATTCGACTTCAGCTTAGGTCATGACCTTGCAGTTTGTGAGTTCAAGCGCGGTTCGTGAGTTCTGTCAGCACAGAGCCTGCTTTGGATCCTCTGTCCCCCTCTCTCTGTCCCTCCCTGGCTTGCACTCTCTCAAAAATAAATAAATGCTTAAAAAATAAATAAATAAACAAATATGACTTAATGGACAGGTATAGAATACTGTCACAAGAGAAAACTGTCTCTAGAGAATACACATTCTTTTGAGTCACACACGTAATATTTATGAGTACAATGGAGAAAAATAAATAAGAGGTGTTGGGTGTGCAAACAACAGGGTCAGGAAGAAGCACCTGACCAGAGACCCTAAGGAGAGAAGGGGGGTGACACAGATGCCTGCAGGAAGGGCTCGGGCTGGAGGCTGCATGTGCGGCCCATTCAGGAAACAGCAAGAGGCCCACGTGGATGTAGCAGAGCGCCAGTGGGGAGGACGTAGGCTGTATGGTTCCCACAGGGCCGTGGCACCCACACCCTGGATGTGGCTGATGGGAATTTGGGCCTGCAGCTCCCTCCAGACTGAGGTCAGCACCGCCTCCACCAAAACAAAGCTTCTCCAGAATTCTACCCAGGACATCAGGTTTATTTCTGTCCATGTCTGCTGAGCCCTCTGGGCTCCCATCAGCTCTGGAATTACACCCCTTCCATAGCTCAGCCCCTGCCCCATGTCCCATCTGGCCAACATTTCAGGGAAGCCACTGAACCTGGTGTTCACAGAACATGCACTGGGGCTCTGCAGCACACCAGTCTTCCCCAGGTACTTTATGTGACCCTCACAAGCATGGAAGTGGGCATTGTTATTATTCCCATTTGATGAGGAGAAAATGGTCTCTGAGTCTTTTGCTCTTTGCAAACTTAGCCTCCTCACCAGTGCTCACGTTACCCTCCATTTGAATTGTCACCAGGTTCTGCTGGTGGCCCAACTTCCAGGGGTCTCTGCTCTTCCTCCTACCCTGTACTTATCTCTGCTTACGTGTGGGCTCCAAGAACAAGATGGGACCCTCAGGCAATACCACTTTCTCCCCCTAGTGGCTCTCTATCCTTTCCCAGGGCAGATTCCAGCACCCAGCCCCACCTTCCTCTGCAAGTCTCATCCTCATCCTGGCAATGCCAAGGGCAGCCCCAGCCTCTGGTCTAGGGAAGGTAGAGGAGAGCCTCTCTCTCCCTCTCCTCCATCCAGCTCTCCAGGCCCAAAGTCCCCCTCTCTGGGGGACATGTGGCCCACACTGCTTAGTTTCTCACCCGTCACCCAAGGCTTCCTACTGACCTCTACTCTTGCTACATATGAGTCTTATCTTTCTAACCAGCCTGAGGCTTTCTGATGGCTTCTCTTCCCATCTCCCAAGGAGGAAGAGAAGAATACTGTTCAGGATTCTGAGGTTGGGTGAGGTTCTAGCTCCATTGTTGAACACCTTCATCTCAGCCCCTTAGCACTGGCCAGCATTTTATAGTTTATAATGTGTTCACTGACCTTCCTCTATCTGTGCCTCACAAGAACTCTCTTCCCTGATGCTCAAGCCAGAAACCATAGTCCTTGTCAACTCTCATATCCCAGGAAATCCAATGGGCTCTCCCTTCAATGAGATCCCAAATCCAACTACTTCACACTGCCTCCACTGCCGCCATCTTGTCCAGACCGCCATCTTGTCCAGGCCACCTTCTTTCTCACTGGGCCATTGGTATTGCCTCCTAACTAGTCTTCCAGATTCTAGTCTTCCCACCCACAGTCAGTTGTCCACACATCACCCAGAATGAATTTTTTTTTAATTTTTTTAATTCCAGTATAGTTAACATACAGTGTTATATTCGTTTCAGGTATGCAGTATAGTGATTCAACACTGTATATATTACTCGGTGCTTATCATGATAAGTGCACTCTCAGAGTGATTCTTTTAATTTTTTTAAAGTTTATTTATTTATTTTGAGAGAGAGAGAGAAAAAGTAGGGGAGGAGCAGAGAAAGAGAGGGAGAGAGAGCCCCGACACAGGGCTCGATCCCATGAACCGTGAGATCATGACCCAAGCCAAAATCAAGAGTCAGACACTTAACTGACTGAGCCATAAGGCATCCCAGAGTGATTCTTTCAAAACATAAATCTGACCATGTCATTTTCTACTCAAAATATTTCAGTGGTTCTCTCTCACTCAAAAATAGCCAAACCCCTTCCCTTGACTACAAGATTTGACCCCGGCTACTCCTCCGCATTCATCTACCATCCCCAGTCTTTCTCACTGTGCCTCAGCCTCCCTGGTGTTTTGACTGTCCTTCTCACATAGTGAGGATGTGTCCACCACTTGAACACTGTCGTGAGTCCAGGCGTCTTCAGATGAAGGCTCAGTGCTCAGCCCAAAGTCATGTCATCAGGAAGGCCTCACCTGACCACTAGGTCTGAAGTCACGTCCTGGCAGGGTCTCAGCGAAAGGCACACTCAAAGAGGGGCAATGGGAGACTGCTTAATGAAGGGTGAGCTTACCAAAGTGTTCTTCTGTTCAGGGAAGGCAAAGTGCCGCAGGGCAGACAACGGGAAGAAGCTGGTACTTTCTGCCAGAAGCCGCAAGAGAGGAGGGTGTGGTTGTCAGAATGCAGAGACAGAGCTGTACTGTTGGAGGGGCAGTGCCTGGGAGCCGTGGCCTTGGGTGGAGGGAAGCAGTTACCACCCACATCAGCCCCAAGGGGAGAGCCGGAGTAAATACCCGCCCTCCCATCTCCTGTGCCTGGAGCCAGAGGGCAAGGGAGCCTGCTGAAGTCCTCAGACCCCACCTTCCAGCACACAGAACAGGCCCAAGAAGCGAGGGGTGGACCTGGAGAGATGAAACCACATACCCAGTCCTGCATCCATTACTTGGAAGCCCCTGCCCTGCTTCGTATTTCTTAAGAGTGCTCATCACTACCCAACAACTTAGTGTGCATTAAATCCTCCTGTTTTATTTTGCTCTCTCAACCCCACTAGATCCCTGATGGTGGGATGGGGTCCTGGTCAGGGTTTATTTGTTTTCCATTCCTATCTCCCAGGGATCTAGAACGATGCTGGTCTGTGGCAGGAGCCTAAATATTTGGTGAATAAGTGACTGAATGAGGCTGCTGTTATTATCCCATTTTTTTTTAATGTTTATTTTTGAGAGGGAGAGACAGAGTGTGAGCAGGGGAGGCGCAGAGAGAGAGGGAGACACAGAACCCGAAGGAGGCTCCAGGCTCTGAGCTGTCAGCACAGAGCCCAACACGGGGCCCAAACTCACAGACTGTGAGATCATGACCTGAGCTGAAGTCGGACTCAACCATCTGAACCACCCAGGCGCCCCTATTATCCCATTTTAAAATTGGAAAGACCAAGACTTAATATCCCTCGGGGTCCCTGGAGGAAGTGGCAGGAGCCACACCCAGGTCTTCTGAGCGTCAAGGTATGTTCCTTTCCCCACACTACCAAGCAACGAGATACAACTGCCAGAGAGGGTTATGTGGTGCTTTGGGTACCACTCTGGGTACAGGGGGCTCCAGAGCATCCCTCCTGGCCCCTCCGTATCCGTGGGCTTTGCTTAACACCTCTAGCACTGTGTGGGTTTATTCAGAGCATGTTTTAAAATCCTGTTCCACCTTAATAAAATTAGCACAAAAGTCAAAGTATTTTTTCCAGTGCTTCGTGTTTGCCACTAATAATGCTTTTATCCTGGCGGTCCTTGCTTAGAGAGGATGCTCACCCCTTCCCCCAACCCTGCTCTCAATTTCGGAGCCATTAGGAGCTTGCAGAGCTCAGTGAGGTCAGCATACCTTCAGACAAGGCCATGCTCATGGCCCAAAGCCAAGAGCCCACGTGCCCAGCGGCCTCTCTCTACTGCGTCCTGCTCTGAAGGGGCATCACGCCAGAGAGGAGGTCCTGGGCTCTGTGGCACCAGGCTTCATCTGACAGGGTGCACCCAGTGCCTGGACACTGAAGAGCACCTGACAAGTGCACTGGGCAGGAAGGATAGCTGCTGATACTTCACCTTGCATGGGCCACCTGCCCCCCACTTCCCGGCTCTCTGGAGAAAACCCATTATTCCAGTCTAGGTAGCTTCACACCCACAGGCGCCGGCAGGCTCCGCATTTGCAGCCAGACGATTATGCACCTGGCTAATGTGTAGATGTGGCTGGTGCTGAGGGTCTTGGATGAAAATGAAGTGGCCACATCAGTCTGGTTCAGCTGCATGGGTCTTCAGCAGAGAAATGTCACTGTCCCCCTATTGGGCAGTAAGCCTTTCTGTCCCGTCAGCAAACATTCTCACCCCTGCTCCAGGACCTGCAAGACCTACCTCTACTTCTCTTTTGGGAACCAGGCTCACTATGGCCTCTGGTCTTCCAGGCCTTGATTCCTCCTGGTGAGGGATCCCAAGGCCGGTCCCCTCAGACTCATGAGAATGACATCACTGGGGCTGTGGGTCCCAGTGGGGAGTGTAGACCCCTCAGGCCCATCTGCCATGGGTTTGACATCCATCATTTTTGCCACCCCATGAACTGTAAGACTGACACTGCCCCCACAGAAAACAGGAAATAGGTTGGGAAAAGTCCGGTGACCTGTCCAAGGACACAGAGTGTCGGGCGGGGGAGTTGGTTCTGTGGTTTTCACTAAGTCTGGGGGTCTCTGGCTCTGTTCCCAGGGTCGCCAGGCCTCCCCAGGGGTGGCATGTCCCCGAGCTTCCCCCCAGTGGCCAGGCAGGCTCCCCCACTGACCCTCAGCTCCAAGGAGCACCCTGCTTCCTTTTCTGCCAACTTCTACTCCTCCACTGAGCCCCAAAGAGAGTCCACACCCAGCCTGGGTTTAACTTATTCTGGGAGGGAGCCTCATAGCTCTCATTTTATCTAATCTCCCCTTTCTTAAACTGGGAGGAGGCGGGAAAGATGGGAAGAGGAGAACGGAGCGCGGCTAGTCAGAGCGAGGCATTTGCTGGGAATCTAAATGTCGCCCTGGCCACGCTCCCCATCCTGCTGAATAAAGAAAATAGAGGTGCCTCCAGGCCTTTTTTAAATCAAGATTTTATTAAAAAGAAACAGTTCCAATCACCAAGCAAACAATTCTCTACGACATTTTCTAGAATAATGAGAATAATACAACCTCTCATCTTGGAGGGACCCAGGCTGCGTGAGGCCCAGGCTGAGGGTTTGGTATCCATCATTTTTGCCACCCCATGAACTGTAAGACTGACACTGTCCCACAGAAAACAGGAAATAGGTTGGGAGAAGTCTGGCGACCTGTCCAAGAACACAGAGTTGGGGCGGGGGGAGGGATTGGTTCTGTAGTTTGCACTAAGTCTGGGGGTCTCTGGCTCTGTTCCCGGGGTCGCTCTGTTCCCTGGGATCCCCACCCAGACCAAGGCAGGCAGAGGATGGGAGAGCCTCCTTGGGCATCAGCTAATGTAGATGCTGGTCTGCCTTCTGGATCTAAGGGAGAGCCACAGGGGGATCCCTACGTTTAGTCTCTGTTTTCCGTTTCTCTCTGGATTAGCACTGTGACATATCACGGCGTGTTTGCCCAGCCCAGTTTGAATTGTAAGCTGGTGAAATAGAAATATCTTTGTGAAAATATGAACACACTTTTATTTACCAAAGGTAAACGAAACCTTTTACTGGTTTGAAGGTTTCCATTTTTCTGCCTCTCGTCTCCTCCTCTCAGCTTGCTTTGATTGCCCATAACATTAACCTTCAGAAAGAAGCAAGAGTAAACAACCTGGCAAATCCAAGTATCTGATTTCCCAGCCGCATCCCCCTCAGGCAAGGCAGCAGCAAGTGCCGCAGCCCCTCGTGGAAGTCACCCAAACAGAGGCCTGGGTGGGCCCGCCGCCCACCCCACACTTGTCCCCGTCCTCTAGGAGAAGGGAGTTCCTTGCTGGCTTTTGGTCCTCGTGAAGCTCGCATACATAACAGTTCACTGAGCTTTCCCTCTGTCTGGCTGCCTTGGCAAGGCTCAGCCAGAGCTCTGTGCTCTCGGCTCTGCGATGGGAAGAAAAGGAAGGAAAATTCATTCCATGCTGGAGGAACTGTCCGTATTATTTTCAGAGATGTTGTGTTAATAGGGGGAGGCTGTTTTTTGGAAAATACCCCCTTTGAGGACTGTGACTCTTTTTCAGGTTGTAGAAAAGGGGATTAGGCAAACACTTGGAAAATCAGCAGCCTCCTTTCTTGGGAGCGCCAACAGTGGGTGGCCAGACTACGGCGCACGTCCAGCAGCCTTGCGGAATACGAAGTGGCTGCGGTTACCTCGCTAATCAGCCCCCAGTCTGGATAATATCAGCTGTACTAAAGGTTACAGCTTTTTCTGTGATATATTGCTTCTTCAGAGAGTATTAAAGATGTTTTGAATCTGTTTTTTAGGAATCTTGAAACCACCAGTGGAACATTTTTGATGTTGTGGGTAATGCATGAAGCAGCAGCTTGGGAAGGCCGGGCCAGGAGAAGGCCCCAAGGGGGGCGGAGGCACAGAGGACACTGCCCGTTAGAGTCCGAACAGTTAAGCAAGCTAGGCAGAGCATATGCTGAGACCGGGGAGCAGTTGTAGCTGGGAAGCGGCTTATTTATTTTATTTGCTGGTGGGGGGGAGGGGAGAAGAGGCAGACCCTTCCTCTCCTGGGAGTGGGCAGTATTTACTGGCAAGGCAGAGCCAGTGGAAAAGTTCTGTAAGCATGGAAGGAATTCTCAAGCCCTGCTTAGTATTCTTATTGTTTTGGTTTTGCGTGTGTGTGCGTGTGTGTGTGTGTGTGTGCACGCGTGTGTGTGTGTTTCCCTGCCTGGACTCTTCCTACCCAGAGCACAGATTCATATAAAAATTACAACAAGCAGTGATGGTGGAATAGTTAGTTTTATGCATCAACTGGGCTGGGTCAAGGGAGGCCAAGATATTTGGCCAGATAGTGTTCCGGATGTGTCTGTGAGGGTGTTTCTGGCTGAGATTAACATTTGAATCAGTGGAATGAATAAAGCAGATTGCTCTCCCTAATGTCGGTGGGCCTTATATAATCAGTTGAAGTTCTAAATAGAACAGAAAGGCTAACCCTCTCATGGGTAAGAAGGAACTACTCCTCCTGCCTGACAGCTTGAGCTGGAACATTGGTTTTTTTCCTGCCTTCATACTTGAACTGAAACATTGCCTCTTCTTGGGCCTTGAGCCTGCCAGCTTTTGGACTAGATCTTACACCATTGGTTCTCCTGGGTTTCCGGCTTGCCAACTACAGATCTTGGGACTTCTCAGCTTCCATAATCACATGAGCCAATTCCTTGTAATAAATCTCTTCATATATATATCTCCCATTGGTTCCGTTTCTCTCGAGAACCCTGAAAATACAGATGGCGTTAATAAGTCAGGGACTGAAGTATTACAATCTTTCCTGAATCCATAATCTGACCAAATTAGCTACGTTTTCTAGAGGGTTGCTGAATCCCCAAACTGTTCAAAATATGGTCAGTGGCTCTAGAAAGCTCTCTGGTCATACCTCTCTGCTGAGAAAATCAGAGGCCACGAATGGACATGAGCAGAGGGAGATGGGCCTAGCGCCAGCCTCTCCCACCTGCCTCTCTCACCTGGTACCTCCTGGCTCCTCCCACTCAGAAAGGCCCTTGGAAGAGCAAAGGACTCAGGTCCAGCACCACATCCCCTCTCCCAGCTTGGTCTGTTTCTAGGCCCAGGATCCTGCTGAGCTCCTGAAAACAAAACCTGCCATCATCTGAATGCTGTATATGCCCTCTCACTGTGATTGGGACCCAGGTCCCTGGAGGAGTACCTCCCACACCCTCAGAAATGCTTTGGTGAAAAAACCAGAAAACTGGCCACCTTGGACAGCTGCCCTCTCCGAGGTGGATGTCAGCCACAGAGAGGTCCCAACTTCTTGCCTGCACAGCCTCTGTTTTTGCCCAGACAGTGGGGCCTTGGGGCTGGCAGGAAGGGCAGGGAGGGGCCACAGGGCACAGACCTGATCCTGAACTGAGAGGAGCTGAGATTCCTGCCTGAGAGATTGGGTAGCACCTGGCATCCACACACAAAGTCCAGCTTTCTATGGGTGTTCCTTTATGGGGTCCATATGGGGTGAGGGCTCCAGCTGGTACAGATTTTACAGCCCACCTAGGCACTGTTACCAAGAAAATAATCCTAGGCTTTGAAGCTCGGTGGTTAACTACACAGGTTTTCTGATCAAATCCAGTTTCATAGCCCAATTCCACTTTGTTAGCTGTGCAGCTTAGAGAGAGTTAAGTAACCTCTCTGAAGCTCACCTAGTGAACCTAGTTATGAGGAGTAGATTAAATTAGATAATAAAAAGCTTAGCTCAGTACTTAATAGAGTTAATGCTCAATAAAATTTTGTGATCATTTTCTTATTTAGATCATCAGCACTTTTTACCGGATATATCAATACCCACAAGCTGACACATGACTTTAGAGCCTGGGCAATAACATTACCCTGTCCGTGAAAATGATGCCAAAATGAGTCTGAGTGATCCACCAGAGCATTTCAACTAGGAAGAACCCAAGAGAAACCGTATGAAGTGACCATTTCATTTGTGCTCTCACTCATTCGTTCGACAAACACTTATTAGGCCAACTACGTCTCAGCCCAGGACCTCAATGAACTCAAAGCCTGGAGGAAGAAGCAGACTATAGTGGGAGGAGTCCCAAAGGATCAGCCCTGAGTCCTGTCACAGCCCAGAGGAGGAAGATACAGCCCAGACTTGAGCATAGGGAGTGGTCAGGGAAGGCTTCCTGGAGAAGTAACACCTGTGCTGAAGTTTAAGTTCCAGCTCTGCAAGCAAAGAGGTGGTGGCAGAGCACTCCAGTGAGAACTGGAGGTACAAAGGCAGAAAGACAAGAAAAGAATGGGTGGGGGTGGAGAGGGAAGGTTCAAGAGTGTGTGAGGAGTGTGGTGTGGCATGAAGCTAGAAACCAGACAAGGGCCTGGTCCCCAGGGGAGTCACGGGCTACGTGCAGGGCTCAAGCTTTGCCCTAGAGCCCCTGAGGAGCTTGAAACAGGAGTGTCATGGCCAGGTTAGCTTTTTTTTAAAAACCTGGGGGCCTGCTAGTCTGCCTGCCTTGGAAAGTCACAACCTGGGATGTAGTAGTGATTCCTCCCCTATAAAAACATCACCCATGAGACCCTTCAAGTCAGGGCGTGCCCAAACTTTTAATGCAGATTCAGTACCTATGTCCCAGACAAGTGGCAGATCTCCCTTCCAGGGTGTGTTGTATCCACACGACTCCTGAAACAGAATGCTACGGGCACCAGTGACAGTCACAACAAAGTTTATTACAATGAGAGGCAAGGCCAACCGATCGGGACCGACACTCTTGACCAGAGTGCGGTCTCGAACAGCCGGGGTACAGAGTTTTTATAGCCAACCACATCGTCTTATCATCATCACCTGGGGACAGAACAAAGAAATAGCTCCCAGATTGGGGTGGAAACTGTTCAGACATGCCCTTGCCCCAATCCAATCAAACACTAAACCAGTTGATTTTCCTTAAACTTTTGTTCCCTTGATTGACAGGACAAGGCTGTTATCTCTTAATCTACAGTGTTAAAACAAAGCTGTTATTTCTTAAGGTTACAGGTTAGCCCTACACTACAACTTAACCCTTACAGGTGCCCACTTGTCCTTATGCAATAAAGATGCAATTTTGATAAGTGAGATGTATTAGCCAGAGCTCTCCAAAGAGACAGAACCCATAGGATGCATAGAGAGAGAATATTTGTTTTATAGAACTGGCTTTATGAAAGCTGGCAAGTTTGGGCCATCAGGCTGGAGATCCCGGGAAAAGTCAGTGTTACAGTTCAAGTCCAAAGTCTGTCTGCTGGTAAAATTTCCTCTTGATCAGGGGAGGTCAATCTTTTGTTCTATTTAGGCTTCAACTGATTGGATTAGGCCCACCCACATTAGGAAGGGCAATCTGCTTTTTCAAAGTCCACTGATATAAATGTTAATCTCAGGGGCGCCTGGGTAGCTCAGTCAGCTAAGCATCCAACTCTTGATTTTGGCTCAGGTCATGATCTCCTAGTTGGTGAGATTGAGCCTTACATCAGGCTGTGTGCTTACAGTGCGAAGCCTGTTTGGGATTCTTTCCACCCCACCCCACCCACCTCTCTCTGTGCCCCTCCCCCACTCATTCTCTCCCTCTCTCTCTCTCTCAAAAATAAATAAACTTTAAATAAATAAATAAATGTTAATCTCCATACACCTGAAACTAACATTACACTGTATGTTAACTAACTGGAGTTTAACTTAAAACGTTAAAAATAAATTTTAAAATATGTTAATCTGCCCCCAGATGCCCTCACTGAAACATCCAGAGTGATGTATGACCACATACCTGGGCACCATGGCCTAGCCAAGCAGACAAGGAAAGTTCACCATCACAGGCATCACTCCAGGTGGAGGTGTCCCTTTGTCAGGGCACATGGCTCATGCAAGCAGAGAAGGACACTGCACAACCACATATATACAGTGGCTTGGCCAAACCTACTGTGTCCATGGCCCTCTGCCTTCTGACCTCCTGCGTGCTTCCTGTCCCTGAACCACACCTGAACCTGGCTGCCAGGAGACCGAGCAGCCGGACCGGACATTCACCCGGCAGCTGCAGCTATCAGCTGAGGAGAGGTGGCCTCTCAACTGCAGATGGCAGGTTGCAGCCAGAGCCCCTGTTCCTGGATCCCCAGACTCAGTGACTGTTCGTTCCTCTGCTCCTTCCCTGCTAGAAGGGAAAGGAAAACGTGAATGAAATGTTTTAAAGTAATGGGTCTGTGATCGTCTCTGCAGCAGGGGGGCCCTGAGCCTGATGTGTCACACTTGGGGACATCTCTGGGCTGATCTAAGAACCAGGGCTTGCTTCTCCAGCAGTGATAAGTGGCTGGTTCCGGGCTGGTTCGCCAGTGGCTGGCGAAATATTTTGAAGGCAGTGGGTGCTCCAAGAGCACCCCTCCTAGAGGTGTCTGAGGCCTCAAAGTGACCGGGGGCAGGGAGGGGGCAGGGGGAAGAAATGGGTTAAGGGCATGGGTCCACTTGTGCAGGCCTTGGTGTGCACTCTTCTAACATCTCAGTGACAGGAACTCTGACACTGATTTTAGAAACCTGGGTCCCAGTGGCATGGAGGTGGGCATGGTCTGTGATGACAGAAGAGATTAGGGTCTAAAAATATGAACTGACTGCCGAGATGCGGAACGCACAGGGGAAGCTGCCTCCCCTTTGGCAAAAAATCAATGCCTGATGTCAGGACTCCCTATTGACAGCTTGATTAGAAAGGACTCAAAACACACTTCGCCCTGGAATCGTACCAGGAAGAGAGAAATCGAGTCCTTTCTGGGACCTAGGTAAAGCCAACAACTGCATAAAATTCAGCCTGCCTTGCCCCACACTCTCAGAGCATCATTGAGAAACTTCCTTATTATTAAGACTTAATTCAGAAAAAAAAATAAAAATAAAAATAAAAAAAGACTTAATTCGTACCTCAAACCTTTACTGAGCACCTACTATGCCCTGGACCCTTTCTTGGAGGCAAAGCAAAGTCTTCCACTTCAAAGGAATTCACAGTGCAGTGAGGGAGGGGTGAGCAAATAGAAACACACGGGGCTCCATCCTCGTGGGTGTGTTAGGAGACCAGGGGCGATACATGTGGCCCAGCGGGGACAAGGAGCTTGTTCAGGGAAGGCTTCTCGGGAGAGCATGCCTAAGCTGAGTCTTCAAGGATAAGACGGAGTGAGCCTTGATGGAGGGGAGCCCCATGGACACACTGGGGCCAATGCCTGGAGACGTGAAGCTGCAAACCGCGTGTGAGGCAATCCTGGGGAGGAGGAAGGGCCAGACTAGGAGTGACGAGAGATGGGGCCCAGGAGGCCAGCAACGCTTTGAGAACCACATCAAGGAGTTGGGACGTGACCCTTAGACTATGAGGCTGGAGGGTTTGGGAGGGAAGAGTGACACAGTCATACTTGCGTTTTAGGGGAAAACGGGGCGGCAACACAAAGAACAGATTGGGGTGCATCCCATGGGTGACCCCGAGGCTGGGTGGAAGGCAGATTAAGGAGCAGGGTGGTCAAGGCTGCTGGAGAGCTACCGAGGAGGGGCCGCTAAAGCCCAGTCCCCGCTCCTGCCTGGGTAACAGCGGGTGATGGGACCACCGTACAATAGAGGGGGCAGATCTGGGGAGGACAGGCTGCGTTGGAGGTGCAGGTGAAACAGCCCAGTCAAGATGTCTGCTAAGCATTTGAACATGTGGGGTCATGGGGTCTGGAATTTAAAGGTGATGAAGATTTGGCAACTGGGCAATAATTAAGTCCAGAAGGGCAAACAGGATCCTATACAGGTATAGGGGAGGAAGGCGTGAGAATACTATAGCACCCTGAGAAACACCAGCTCTTAGAGAGAAGGCCAAGCCCACAGAGATGGGTGTGTAAGCAGAGGCCGTTGTGTGCCGTATGTGATGAGACACCCACACGGGCAAACCTGCATGGGAAGCCAGGTCCCCGTTATGGGACCAGCGCTCAGAGAGCAAGCAGGATGTCTTAAACGGTTGCACCGCCTGGCATCTCAAGACACACATTTAAGGGACAGCCGAGACCCTCTGCTATTTTCCAACAGCCTGTTTTTCAAATGAGGAGAGAAGGGTCTTGTCTGGGCTACCCAGAGAGCTGAAGAAGAAACAGCAGCAGGGGGTGCCTGGGGGGCTCAGTCGGTTGGGCAACCAACTTCACTCAGGTCATGATCTCACAGATCGTGAGTTCGAGCCCCGCATCGGGCTCTGTGCTGACAGCTCGGAGCCTGGAGCCTGCTTCAGATTCTGTGTCTCCCTCTCTCTCTGACCCTCCCCCACTCACGTTCTCTCTCTCTCTCTCTCTCTCTCTCTCTCTCCTTCAAGAGTAAATAAACATTTTTTTTTAAAAAGTTTTTTTTTAAAGAAAGAAAGAAACAGCAGCGGGTGCCTGGAGCAAATGGGCAGAGAGGAGCATGCTGGCCCCTGGTGCAAATAGGACAGGCTCCTCCAGGCCACGGAATGGACAGACGGAGAATTCGAAGATGCTGAGCCCTCCAGGAGAACAAGAGGGGATGTCAGTAGGTTTTAAAATAGAAGTAGCCGCCAAAATAGCATGTGCCAGAGAGCCTCCCCTCCTCACTTTGGGACGCTTACCAGATAAGCTGCCTGATGCGCATTTGTGAGGAACAGGCCCCAGGAGGGGGCGAGAAGGAATGAAATATACCCTCCTCCCCTTCATCCCAGGGCTTCCACAGCCTGCTGCCACCGCACAACAAAGTCTCTCTCTGGTGGTTAAATGCAGCCCACCTTATCCAGGGCCCTGGAATAGGGGTGGCCACAGCACATCCCACAAGGCTAAAGTCTCTGCAGATTCCGGGGGTGGGAGAGGGGACCAGATGGAAGCAAAGGGGGAGATATGGCGAACACAGTGCATGCCAACTGGTGTCTCCTTGTACCCTTGCGTGTGAACATGTGGGAGGGTGCATGTTTTATCTAGCTCAGGCTGTCATAACTAAGTACCATGACCTGGGTGGCTTACGAACAGCAGAAATTTCTCTCCCACAGTTCTGGGGGCTAGAAGGCTGAGGTCAGGATGCCAGCACGGTCAGGCTCTCGTGAGAGCCCCTTTCAGGCTGCAGACTGCTGACTTACCCTTGTTCCCTCACACAGGGAGCAGAAAGGGACCGAGAGTTCTCTCCTGTCTTCTCATAAGGACACGGATCCCTTTCATGAGGGCTCCACCTTTGAGACCTAGTCACCTCCCATCACATGGGGGTTAGGAGTTCTGGGGGCACAAATAATCAGTCCAGAGCAGTGTGTGAGGACATGTGTGATCACGGAGTGCTGGGGAACGTTTATCCTGCGTGAGAGCTTGTGTGCATAAATGTGTCTAAGAGCAGGACCCGTGGGAGAGAGTCCCATCCAAAAGGCAGGTCCACAGCAGTTCCCTGTGGTGAGCACCTCTTGTGCCAGGAGTCAGCTAGGCACTTTTGATACGCTTTCTTACTTCTACCTCTCACACAATGCCTGGGAATTTGTAATTCTCATCCTGCATGAGGGAAAGCTGAGGCTCAGAGATGTGGAATCCTTGCCTGGGGCACTCCAGTAATGACTCAGACCCCTCACTCTCAATGCCCTGCTGTTCTGATCCCCAAAAGCATCATGTCCCCCATGCCCAGAATGCCACATTACCCATCCTTCCACCCCCACACTCCTTCCCCTGCCACTCAGGACTCAGCCTCTCCTCCAGGCAGCTTTCCCGGGCCCACGGGGCTGGGGTGGGTGCCCCCCTCTGTCAAAGCACTTGATGTCCCCAGGTTGCACCTGTTTCCTCGCCTGCCTCCACCAGCCTGAGCTGCTAGAGGGCAGAACCCTTGTCCCGCTCAACACACACAGGATGGACAAATGGCAGGACGCGTTGCTCAGGACCCCAGACCTGGCCGTCTGCTGCTCCCAGAGCCTCGGGCACCCTGCCTCTACAGCGGGGCTTCTCCCGTCAACCCTAACTCCAGCCTATGGTGTCCCCTGCCTGGAATGCCTCGTCCATCTTGCAGGGCACAGCTTCAGGCCTGCCTCCTTGTCCCTCCACTCGGCAAGCCTTTATGGATGCTGAGTGCCAGGCCAGAAGCTGGCTGTCTGCATGGGTAAGAACAAAACCGCTTCCGCACATAGCACCCATGTGTGTTAGGCCTGCTTCTAAGTCCCTAGCACATATTAATTCATAACTCCTATCGTGTAGGTTCTAGAACTGTCTCCATCTTAGGAGAAAGGAAATGATGGCACAGAGAGGTCCATTAGCTTGGCCACTTATAAGTGGCGGGATTTGCATTTGGACCAGGCAGCCTGGCTCTTGCCACCACCCACAATGAGAGACGCCATCCTGCCCTCCTTCAGGGGCTCTGGCAGGTGAGGCAGGCTGCTGTGGTTGTCAGGAGGCAGCCGGGGTCAGTCACAGCAGGGGAGGAAGCGTCCCACCCACATCTTGGGCCTTAGACAGGACGTCAGAGGTAGAGGTAGTCTGGTATGTGCTGGAACGTCCATCCTTCCCTCCCTGGAGAACTAGCTGTTGCCAGGTTCAGCAGACCTGCCCTGTGGTGCTCAGAGGCCTTATGACCCCTTATGTCCCCTGTGATGGGCACAGGCCCTGGGAGCCCGGCACCCAGGTTCATACAGCGTGGCTGGGGGTCGATGCACTGCCTGGGGACAATATGTTTGCCTGCCCCTTGTAAAGGGAACGGCTCTGTTTTCTCCCTCCTGTAATTGTTACCATCTGTTTCCCTCCATCGTGTTTGTTGATGTTTTCTTGTTTTAAAACTGAAATGAGTCAGATTGGAAGCTGATTTAGGAAAAAGTGTCTGGGAGGGAAGCTCAAAGTGGCCATGGGGGACTCCGTGTTTCAGAGCTGTGGAAGAAAAAAAAAGATTCTGTGGGGCAAGAAGGGAGAGTCTGCTAGCGTCTCCTGCCCCATGGGGGCCGGCATCCCCCCGAAGCCCGAGCAGACTGGGGCTGTACAGAAGGCGTGTGTGTGGGCCTGGTGTGTCAGTAGGCGAGTGTGTGTGTGCATGCTTGTGCATCTTCAAGAACGTGCACACATGTGTAAACCCGTGTGTTGTCCAGGAACGGGGTTGTAGAATGCACACACTGTGGGTGGTTGGAGTCTTGTGTTCACAAGGATATAGATGCGGAAGGGGAGAGCTACAGTCTGGCTGTGACCAAGGTCCAGGTCACCGCTCTCAACTTATGTATGTGACCTCACGTGGATCTCTAAACTACCCCCCTGCCTGAGCAGTAGAAGTTATGATGCCAGAGCTGACCCTGGGTGAAGATGTGGGAGGAGACAGCCTTATGTGTGGGTATTTACAGAAGTGAAAAGCCCCCAGGGGTGACTCTTGTGGGCAGAAACTGGTGTTGAGGGTGGGCAGCATGTGGCTTTCCGGAACATCCTTCTCTGGGGCGCTTCTGACCCAGATGCTGTGTTGCCCTGCCTGCCTCACCCCAACCCCAGAGCTAAGCTTAGGGTTTTTCTGTAGGGCCAGGAGGCTTCACATCCTGCTGAGGACCACCTGCTGAGGGTGAGAACTGGCCTCCCCGAGCTGCCATTCTATCAGGAATTTTAAGTTAGTGACTCATGCCTCTTCCTTCCTATTCCCATCCACCAGTCACCCTAGGCTCTTGGTTCCTAATTGTTATTTAAGCCAAAGAAGATGCCCTGTGACTCTGCCCCTGGCTATCTGGGTCTACAAGCCCATCACAGCTCTAAGACCTTGACCTGCAATTCCAGTGAGCTAATAGTAATAATAGCTGCCATTTGCTGAAAGCTGTGTGCCCTTTGATTTGCCCCAGCTTCTGTGCTAGGGCCCTGGAAATAGAGGACATCCACTCCTCACCAAAATTGGTCTTTGGAAGCAGGGTTATCAGGCCGGCTTTATAGGTGAAGAAGCAGGGACTCTGATGGGTGAACTGATTTGTGCAAGGTCATAGGGTAAGTTAGAGGTCTGGAGCAGGCCTTGAACTCAGAGCCCTGATCATTCTGGAGAGGGGAGGCACTTCAGGAGACCTGTGTGCTGTCAGCCAGACGATGCAATGTGTGGCGTCCAGGCTGGCTGGGTTTCCCCTAGAAATTCTTGGATCCTGTTTCTACCCTTGCACCTTTCATTCCAAGCTTCTCCTTCCTGGGAAGCCACCTGGCGTGTGCTCAGCCTAACTGCATAAGGCTCGGCGTGCAACTCACTCCACTTACTGTGATATTTAGGAGCAAGCAAAGGAAACTTCTCGTGTCTGCATATTTAAGCGCTTTTATTAAGTGGAACAAGCTATTTCTGAACACAAGAGTGGCCAACAGCCTTAGAGGAAATTAAAATGAACCATGACAATGGAAAATTGCACAGGGGCACGGCGGATTCTCCGGAGATAAATACGACAAGCCTTTCAACAGCATTCAGGAAAGACTAGAGATCATGGAGATTATGTTGTGAGAGAAAAAAGCAAACCATCCGAAAATTAGAGCTCAGGCTGGTGGGCAGACCCGCCATATGCTGGTCAGGCCCTTGCATGTCCCTCTATTAAATACCCCCCAGTTCTGGTGGATGAGGTGGAGCCCAAAAACAGCAGGCAGACAGAGCTTCACTAGGTTTGGACAGCATTTTCTGAACACCCATTGTGTGCAGGCTATGTAAGTGCAATCAACAGAATTGTGTCCCCCTAGAATTCGTATGCTGTACAAACCTAACCTCCATCGTGATGGTATTTGGAGATGGGGACTCTGAGAGAAAACTAGATTTAGATGAGATCATGAGGGTGGGGCCCCCACAAAGGGATTTGTGGCTTTATAAGAAGAGAGACTAGAATTTTCTCTCTCTCTCTGCCAATGAGCCCCAGCACACAATGGATGAAGCTGTGGTAGCCAGGCAGCACAGCATGGAAGAGAGGAGGCCTCTCTCAACAGTGAAGGGAAGGAAGCCTGGGACCAGGCAGTCTGGGCCCCTGCTGAGGAAGGGGCGTCAGCAGAGGGGGCTTGTCTGGACCCCTCTCCCTGACCCAGGGATCCAGAGCAAGTGGCCACAGGCCCTGCATGCCATCTCTCAGCCGGCTCCATGGTGAGCCAGGTCTAAGCCCCCCAGCATACAGTACTGTGGTTGTCCCACTGCTCTGTGACCCACCACCCTGCTCCTCCTCCAGTGCCACTCCTGAGGACCAGAAACCTATCTTCCCCAAGAGGGCCGCTTCCCTGTGTCTCTTTCCCTCTTGCACCTGGACCTGCAGTGATTTGGATAGAATCTGTCTGCCCAGCAAACTTTCTGAAGAGACAGACTGGTGCTGAATGATGCCATTTCTTTAAAAAAAAAAAAAAATCACTCAAACCACCTCAATCCTGAACTAAGGGATCCGAGCTGGACTGTGGCGAGAGGGCACTCCTCTCCCTCAGGACCCTGCCTGGCTGCACATCGTTCTCATGACAGCGAGCCTGTGGAGGCAGAAAGCAGAGAGACAGAGGACCAGGGAGCTGGGAGGATGTTAACTGAGTCCCTCATTGTGTGCTTCTGGAACATTCCACCACAGAGCTGGTCAGTCCCGTACTGAGTCAGAAGCCAGGCTCCAGTCCTGAGGCACACGCTCGGGTGGACTTGCTTCGGTGAGTCTTGAAGTCCCGGCAGTAAAGCTATCTTAGCTCCTTCGGCTCTGCCACCCGCCTGAGGAGCTGCCTCACAGGGACATTTGTGCTGCGTTGTTTGTTGCATTGTCCTGCCTGACCTTGGGGTGACCCTGCCACAATCCCCTCTCTTGTTAAGGCTCTAATGAGGTCGCTAAAGACGTCTCTGTGTCAGGACCGCCTTGCCGAGCTCTCAGTTAACTTCGTGCTCAGAGAGTCGGCTGTGTGAGTCACACGGCACAGGGCTTTAGAACTTAGAACTGTCCCCTCTCACTGGCAGGCCTTTGTCTGTGGGAAAAAATAAGGAATGCTCCGCCGAGGCCCGAGACTCGAAGGGTAGACTGCAGGAGTTTTAAAAGGAGTGTTAGGTGTTTGCTGAAGAAAGGACCCTGAGGAAGAGTTGCAGACAGCCAGCCAGTACTTATTTTGGGGTTCTTCTGGCTCTGAGGTGAGTCCCGCACTCAAGGAGGGCTTGGTTAATCCTAGAATGCCTTCTACAGAGGGCCTGGCAGGGCCTCAAGGGGCAGAGAGGCCAGTCCGGTCCCCGGCCAAGGTGCACGAAAGAGCCCTCTGCATCCCCAGGGGTAGTTGGGAACCGTCTCCGGAAGTCCTGGGAGCCTGGCTCAAAATTAGTACTGGATTCTCAGGGCCCAGGCCTCTGAGGGCCAGGCCGGATCAACACACGGTTCAGTAAGGGACCCGCACGTATCCCCACATCGACTGCTGGCTCAGCTGCCCTTCACACAGGACTTTTCTCAGCAGATCCACTGAGGATTTCAAGTCTGACAATGACAAAGCTTCCAAAATGGCTAGCATCTGATGTGCATCTGAGTCTGGAGTTGACCCTGGGGAGGATGGGTGTGTCACGGGCTCTGAGGCTGGGAGGTTGAGGGGTGGTTCCCGAGTGTCGCTGCCTGCAGGGCTGGCATTGGGAAATGTCCCATCAAAGGCCAGAGCCAGGCTGCTCCTGCCATGCCTCCCTTCCCGCCCACTTTGGTGTTAAGAATGAAGACAGGTCGCCTTGCTCCAGAGGGAGCTGCGTCGCCACCAATGCCAAGGTGAGCGGGGACACGCAGGGCGGCTGGGCCTCTGAGCGGGCAAAGCGGGTTACGGCTGTCGGGGGGACGATGAAAGGCCCATCCCAGCTCTGCGAGCAGGTGCCCCTCGTTCTCCTCCTCGTCCCCGTCTGTCCGTCTGGGCCACTCGCTCCATCACATCACAGGCGTCTGCTGAGGGCCCGGCCTGCCCTGCACCTTTCAGCAGAATGAAAGGGAAACTGATATCACAGGGAACTGAAGCACAGGAAAGGGCCTCTTTCTTTTCAAAGACTTTCATTTGTGATGGGCTTTTTTTTTTTCTAGGTGATCTTATTTCAAAGCCCCTTTGAAAATTTTGTGGGTTTTGTAATGGATGAAAAGTAACTTGGAAATGGGACTAAGAAGTTTTCAGTTGAAAGTTGTTAGAGGCAAGTTGAAAGCTCTGAGTTATAAGGTTCTGCCAGATTTATCATGTCTTTTGTCCACAAGGCCCATCCGTGGGGTGGGGGCGGGGGGGCCGGAGGAAGGGGCTGGGGGCCTAGACAGGGCACGTGAGAGAGCACAGCCCCAACACGAGCGCCAGCCGTGGCTGCTTTACGTCTGCGAGGGCAGCCGTCTGAGCTGCACTTTTAGCAGGAATGTCTCCAAGGTATAGACTTTGATGTGGGGAAAGGAAAAAAGCAAATGTACTCCCAGAATACTATAGGAAGCTGGGTTCTATCAGAAACGAGGGCCACCGTGCAGATGCTTCCTATCTGAAAGATAATTGTGACTGAAGCTAAGGCCCAAACAGACCTGAGAGAGGGGGCCTGGCCTGAGCCCTGGGTCATGTCCATGTCAGAGAACTGACCAGAGAAGAAATGATCGGCACAGAAGAGGTTTAGGTAGAAGACCAGGAAAAGCATTGTCACAGAAAGGGAACGGAAGGGAGTTTCGAGAAGGAGGAAGGTGGAGAAAGGACGGCCGCACTGAAGTGTAGAGGTCGACAGAGGTAAGCAGGAAAGCCAAGGCATCCGGAATCCCACGGAGGGGAGGACCATGAAAGAACACGGATGGATGCTGGAATGGCAGGTGAAGTGGTCAGACATCGAGTTTTCAGTCCCCATGTTGGAGATCCAAGGCCTGATGACCAGAGGGAGGGAAGAGAGAGCTGGGGACAGAAGGGACGTGACGGTGGACCCTGCAGCACACTTTGGAGAGGAGAGGTGTCTGTACCACCCCAGCTCTGACACTGAAGAACTGGCCCCAGTGGAGAGTGTCAAGACAACACTGGCAGGGGTTGGGGGAACATGTCGGTGGTTGCTTAGGGTCTAGGGAGTCTGAGGCAGCAGGACACATGAGGGAAGCCCAGCGTGCTGTCAGGGTCAGAGCAGGAGGCTCAGCTGGGCTGGACACAGAGGGGTAAGGGGAGGCCATGGCTGGTACTCAGAGCACAGGGGAAGGGTCTAAGTGTTACCCCAAAAGGGTACTGCGGATGAAGCCTTGATATGGCTAAACCAGTTTGTGGGGCTGTCAGCCACAGCAGGAGGGGGCTGGGGCCGGGTGGTCTGGAACATTCCACCCATCCCAGATCACTTCGGAGGCTCTAAGGATAGAATAGACATGAGTCACCGTACCGAGTCGGCCTACTCTAGCTATTAAGGAACTTCTCTGGGTCCTATCACTCTCTTCTGTAAAATAAAGGTGAAAACACCTTGTGGAAGGAAATCTTACTGTGCCCGTGCCTGGCATGTAGGAGGCACTCGATAAACGTGAGCCATGAGGATAGAGGCAGTCCAGGCAGCTCTAGCTCATCTGTGCCTGGCATGTGTTTATGGCTGAGCTGGTTGGGTCCCTGTGGTGACCCGTGAGACAGAAGGCACAGGAAGTGGTCAGTGGTTGCAGGTGACCCTCGGGGCCGGGCACAAAGCCTGGAATCACAAGGCCACATTAGAGGCTGGCCACTGGCCTCCAGTCCTACCCCAGCAACCCAGCACATGGCTGCCCTCACCAAGCTGTCCCCTGGGGTCACTCCTTACCATGGTGTCTTACCCCTCCCCCAACACACCCTCTCCCCACCACCCGGGATCCTGGCAGGAACACTTCCCCCCTATCCCCCAGAGACATCATCATATTCTGTAATATGATTGGAATCTGAATATATATTTAAAATGACAAGATTGAAATTAAAATTTAAATAAAGAATTACTTTTCTGTAAGTTGCTCCGAAAGCAGTAATTTAGCAGCAAATTGATAGAGAAAGGTAAGCACTGGTCCTTTAAACCATCATGCAGTTTCCGGCATTCGAGCCAGAAGTGTCTCAATTTAACACATCATTGGTTAGTATTATTAGAAATTTCAGCGGTCTCCGGAGCACATAATGGTGGTGCTCTGAAGGGGAGGCCGAGGGCGCCGGCCGGGGTCCAGGGGGCCAGAGAGGGCAGCCTCATTCATGAGAGCAGGAGGGGCTCCAGAGAGCGTCCCCTAGCCCCAAGTGGGGATTTGACTGTGATTATTCTCGTATGTAGTTCAGTAGCAATCATGAAATGAAGAACTGAGAGACCCATAAATGTCATTTGCTCTTCCCAGAGGCCACAGATTTATAGCTTTAGCATCTGACAAAATGTCCTTCTGACCCCTTGAAACCTAGGCTGGGACCAGGGGTCCATGAAGACAGTGTCACCAAGTAGCCGGCTCCCATGAGGCACATGAGCAGGACCTCAAAATCTGTCCCATTCAGGACTCGCCTGGCAGTTTCCAGCCCCTAAGTTTCCCCACATTCGGGCACAGAGGCCTGCAAACTTGAATATCAAGACTGTCATCGCTTGCCAGAGTGGGGTCAGTGGAACTCCTACATCACCTGATACGCTTGTTAAACCACCACCTTTAGGGGCCCCCTGTCCCAGACCTACCGAATCAAAAGCTCTGGGGTGGGTCCAGAAACCCGCATTCCTAACCCACACACGCGCTCACGTTGGAGAACCCCTATGTTAGACGTGGTCAACGCTCTACCTGTGTGATCTTGGAACCAGTCCTCTTGCTGACAACCTGCTGGTCCTAGAATGCCAACAGTCTAGCTAGAAATGCATGAGCTATAGTCTAAAAACCCCAGACGCCAAAATGGCTTCTTCCCAAAACTGGATTTCCAACATCAGAACACCATTCTTCAAGTAAAACTTGCCTTCATAGGGCCTCACCTTTGTGATGCAAGAGCCCCAGGGAGTCAGTCCCCACAGGTGGACGCAACACCATGCAGAGCCTCAGTGCCCTGCGGGGGGATGGATGCCTGAAAAGGAAGTGAAACACCCAGTCCTTGCAGCAAGTGGCCTGCCCTGCCGTGTGCAGTCCTAGAGCCACTGTGATTCCCCATGGCGACCCAGGGCCTGGTGATCAGAGGTGCATCTTCACTTCTGCTGGGAGCCGTGTGGGAACCGACTCCTGCCCCGAGCATCCTCCAGAGTAAGAAGGGAAAGGAGATGACAGCTTCCACGGCTGATGCTGTGCCTGGGACACCAGAGCCTCCATCATCTGTGTGCTCCCAAATCCGTGGGTCTCTGCCACCAGCCTCTGCGGAGCATGGAGCCGTGCTGGCTTCCTCACGTTGCCCAGCTTCCGGACGGGGAACCTCACCCCAGAGTGTCTGAGCAGCAGGGCACACACCTGGAAATGGAGCTGCAAGGGAAGCTGCTGGCAGAGCAAGTCTTCCAGCTCCCACCTCAAGATGGGGGTGTGGCAGAGGTGCCGGGCAGCCAGAGAAGACGCCAGAGGCCCGCTGAGGGGCTCAGGCCAGGTCCGCAGTGCTTCCGCAGAAGGGGGCCCCCAAAATCCAGACCAGTGGTTCTCAGGGAGCCACACCAGAGCTTGTCTTTTCCAAATCAGGAAATTATGGGGAGTCATGAGGCAAAACGAGGCTGTAGGTCAAGCTCAGAGCACAGTCAGCCCCAGGTTGCCCACCCTGTTGTCCTCCCCGTGGCTTGTCGGTTTCACCCAAGGCCCCCTCCCCCCACCCACCCAGCCTGGGGTGTGCCTGGGGAGAGGCTACCCCAGCTTTAGCTTCAGCATGTATGGAATTACAGTCCCCACTGTAGTCTTGCTGGGAGCATCCTCTCTAGAACACAGAGGATACATATGCGTATGTATGTCAACAGCAACACACAGATGACTTTTTGGTCTTTTGCTATCTTGCAATATACACAGTAGACTGTGTATGTTTCCACACACCCCCACCCCCACCGCCCTGCAGTGGCTTTAAATGATGGTTCATAGTATCTCACAAATTTGTGCACAGAAACTCTGACAGGTCTTGGCCGGACCATCTGCTGCTTCCGTGGTGTTGACTAGAGTCACGTGGTGGTATTCCTCTGACCAGGGGATCCAAGAGACCCAGGAAGAGGCTGAGAATCCCTTAAAAGGCTTGGCCCCCAACTGGCATAGTGTCATAGCATCTTGGGTGTGTTCCTTGTGGCCACTCTCCCAGCCTATGTCGTCCTCATGGGTCCCTGGTGCAGACCTACCCCATCCTGCTGGTGTAGATGTCTCGAGGGCAGGAGCTAAGCTTGGCTATCACTCTAGGCCAGGAGCACCAGTGGACACTGGTGAGATGAGGGCTGGGGGACTCCGGGCTCCCTTGAGGGGAGGAGGCTCGCTGCTGTGAGGGATGGGGCCAGCTGTGCTCAGTGACGCTCAGCAGAAGGCTGTCCCCGCCAGCCCCATCAGCACCACACAAGTGACAAGAATGTCAAGGCTCGCAGGTTCCAGTCTGCAGGAGATGGACATGGGTGGTGGCATTGTCAGTCCCCCCAGAGGAGGCCACTTGAACCCCGAAGTGGACTCTGGAGCCTGGCTCTGTCAAATGTATCCAGGCTGGAAACATGCTAGTTGCTGTAAGGTCCTTGGTAGCGACTTTGGCCCGAATCCATCTCCCTTAGTGAATCTGCCTGGCTTTTGTGGCGCAGTGCCAGCTCCCTTCCTCCAGGAAGCACTCCCTGACTTCCAGAGTCCATTGATTCACCCTCTTCTGACCTCTTCGGGCGCAGAGAGGAAGGGGCTGAGCCCTGGCTTCTCCAGGCAATCCCCCAGCCCCACAGAGGGAGGCACCAACCTCAGTACTTGCACCCCACTCAGGCACGTGGGAGGGAGCCAGGGGAGGCAGGCACTAGGCCTCCGAGCAGCCCGTGGCAGCATTCAAGGCAATGACATTGGGGAGCCCAACACACAAGGCCCCACAGTCTGGAACCTCATCTCCCCAGTAAGGGGAACTCATTGATTCACGTGTCCCAGGTGCACGGAGCCCTTTCACATCTCTGTTCCGTGATGTGGCTCGCTCTTCTGGAGCACACTCCGTGCACTCATGTAGCCCTTGCAACAGTACCGGATGCTCCTATTATTGGCCAACACCGTAGCTCAGAGACACGGCCTCTTCATTCACTCCCTGGGCCCCACGACAGGCCGAGCGCTGTGCCGGGTGCGTGTTCTCGCGGAGCTGGCTCGCCAGTACAGGGTCAGTACACCTCACCCCGCAAGGCAGTGTGCAGAGACTGCGACTGTCGTGTGCACAACACGTGGGTCCAAGAACAAGCGGGCATGTGAGGGCCCCGGCCGAGCTCCATCCCATCATCTTTCAAATCTTCCTGACCACCTGGGATGCTGCTCACTTACATGGCACCTTTGTACAAAGTAGAAAAAGGTACTTCCTCTGGGTGGACAAACGAGCAGAAAGTAGCCCCTCTGGGCGGTCGCAGCCTCGTGGGTGAACCGCCTGGTGAGCCCATGGTGCCCCCAACCCCCTCTACCAAGCATCTTTGCATTGTGCACTCCTTCCCCTAAACAGAGCAGAGCCCCCGGGGGCGGCTCTGTGGCGATGTGTAACTGGTTCTCCCCAAGCCAGCAGAGCACAACCCAGGGGCCCTGTGAGTCTTGTCGCAGGGTGGAAGTTCCCAGCCCCCGGACCAGCAGGTGCCTCAGCCCGTGCTGCCGCCTCACAGAGAGCTTCCTCCATAAAGCATCGGGGTCTTTAGTGTTCTTCAGTCGCTGAAAGAAGCAGGATGCTGTCAGCTGCCGTAAAAATGTGACCTTTGAAAATTTACAAGAGCTCGGGGTTTAAAAGCTGCTGCGTTAATGATGCATCCTATTAGCATCTCATTAGAGGGAAGCAGAGAGAAGCCTGCCCAGCCCGGTGATGGGCAGACAGGGCCACTCCACAGCACCAGGCAGGAGGAGGGCTCTCCTCATCTGCCTCTCTCTGCCCAGTGTCATCATATCAGGGAGCAGAAGCATGGCCAGGAACACTGGCAAAAGGCCAGATGTCTGGGTGGCTTCGCTGATAACCCAGATGATGCAGTGGGAGGGGGCTCCCTCAGCCCTGCCTTCCTCCCCTGGCCTGAGCTGTTCTCCTGGGGGGGCAGGGGGAGTTCTGTGGCATTCTTGTGCTGGCAACCCCCTGGCAAGAAGGGGAACTTGGGCAGCCTGCTCAGGGTGGGAGAGACCTGGAAAGCCTTTAGTGGAGTCACGGACCTTTGGGGACTCTGGACCAAGGGAGAAAGTCTTAACAGGAGCTGAGTTCAGAGCTGGAGCCATGGACCTGCACACGATGCCCCAGAAGCCTCCAGAATTTGGGGACTATGTGTTTACTTTGGGCCTGGAGCCCCTTGCAGGAGGAAGGGCTCTGGCCTGGCCAAGCTGACTCACATCCCCGGCTACAACATTCCTCCCTGACCTGGGCGCCCAGGCGCCTGGCAAAGTGCACAAGCGTGTCCAGTTTTTTTCTGGAGGGAGTAGAGAAAGGAATGTTCATTTCATTGTTTTAAAGAAATAAATAGAAATTTCTGAGCTGTGACTTGCTCATAGCTTCAGAAGTTGCTTGGGCCGATTAGAATGAGTGGCCTTATTTATCTTTCTTGAAGGAAAAAGAGAGACCCTGTTTTCCTTCTCACAGCAGAACGGCTTTCTTGTACATAAGAATTTGCTTGTACTATTCATGACAGACACAGCAGGCCTGTTGGGGCCTCACCAAGTTATCTGCCCCAACCCGGCCACTCGGGGCGCCCCCCTGCACCCGGCTTCCTTCTGGAGGCTAACGGGGTGCAGTTTGCACAGCTGAGGGCTGTGCTCCCCAGGCAGCAGCCACCTGAGGGCAGGGCTGAGCCTCAGTCATCATGTCCCCTGGGGCCTGGGGCTGGGCCTGGCAGGAAGCAGGGGCTGAGTCTCAGTCATCTCGTCCCCAGGGCCTTGGGCGAGCACTGAGCAGCGGCCCAGTGCTTGTTTACTGAACACACCAACTAACCAGCAAATGCACAAGTGAACGACCTGGCAGGAGTGTCTTAGAGCCAAGGGACTAAGCCCTTGAAAAAGTGTGCGGTTTTTCTTTTTTTTTTTTCAACGTTTTTTATTTATTTTTGGGACAGAGAGAGACAGAGCATGAACGGGGGAGGGGCAGAGAGAGAGGGAGACACAGAATCGGAAACAGGCTCCAGGCTCCGAGCCATCAGCCTAGAGCCCGACGCGGGGCTCGAACTCACGGACCGCGAGATCGTGACCTGGCTGAAGTCGGACGCTTAACCGACTGCGCCACCCAGGCGCCCCTGGTTTTTCAAGTCCAGGACCCCACCCCCAATTTTAGGGCAGAAACAGGAACTCCTGAAGTTTTAGAGTTCAGAATCTGGTTACCCACTCTGGAGGAGGAGACCCCCACCCCGTCTCCTGGTGGCAGTGTCTGATGTAAGGGCCCCGGACCAGAACCTCCAAGTTTCCAGAGCCCTTCCCTACCCTGTCAAAGCACCAGGTTGGGGGCACGGATTCTGATTCAGCAGGGAAGAAATGGCAAGGGTGGGAGGACCCTGAAAACCACACCTACCTCTGGCCTGAGAAGCCTCCGGGAACCACATCCCCTGCCCACCTGCCAGGGTGCAGCAGAGAGGGGCTGCAGCGCCCCCTACTGGCAGGTCGGGTCTCTGCATTGTCAGTGAAGGAGGGTGCCCCAGGAGGCTGGAGTGTCACCACTCAAACTTCACCCCTATCCAGGGCCCTGAATAGGACAAGGCACAGGCTCCTTCCCTTTCGGATGCCGCCGGTTACGGGAAGCCACCTCTGCACCTCTGAGCCCCCTAGCACCCAGGGGAACCTGGGAGTGCAGAGGAGGCTTGCAGACAGGGCACACTGGAAAGCTGTTTAGAGAAGCCACACTTCTGTTCCATGAGTTCCTGATGGAACTCCCCCCCCCCCCCCCCCCCCCTCCACCCCCACCCCCGCCATCACAGCCAACCCCAACCAAGCTCCCGTCTGTCCCACAGACAGAAATGGGGCAGGGGCCTCTGAGAAGGAATCTTGTCCATTGAATTGTTCTTTCCTCAGGAGATTCACTCTTTCCCTTTGTTTCCTGCTCTGTTCACAGAAGCAAAGCTTCTGAAATGCAGGCCAGAGATAAAGTGCAGCCTAATGCAATTAGCTCAGTGCAGCCTACAGGTCCTAATGGGATACGGCTCCTCCCAGCCCCAAGCAGGTGCTGTTTGTCATAGGCATTGTGCATCAGAGACCCAATAAGTGCTGTCAGCCATGGCCATCCCCTCCATCCGCCCGTGCCGGCTGTTCCAGCTGCTCAGAGAGGCCCAGTGAGGGCGATGCCCCCCCCC